>NW_016107399.1:7004506-7024797 GCF_001604975.1 Cebus imitator | reverse complement strand
AAAAAAAAAAAAAAAAAAAAATTCAAATAATAACACATGTTGGTGAGCATGTGGAGAAAAAGGAACACTGTTGGTGGGAATGTTAACTATAGTTAACTATAGAAAACAGTATGGAGATTTCTCAAATAATTAAAAACAGAACTACCATTTGACCCAACAATGCCGCTGCTAGATATCTACCCAAAGGAAAAGAAGTTGTTATATAAAAAAGATTCCTACATCCATATGTTTATCACAGCAGTATTCACAATAGCAAAGAAATGAAATTAACCTTGTCCAACAAGGATGATCGAATAAAGAAAATATGGTATATACATACATACGTATACACACACAAACACAGAGACACATATGTTTATATGCACACACCATGGAATACTACCCAGCCATAATACAGAATGAAATTATGTCTCCTGCAGCAACATGGATGGAAATGGAGGCCATTATCTTAAGTGAAATAACTCAGAAACAGAAAGTCAAATACCACTTGTTCTCTCCCTTATGATTGGGAGCTATATCATGTATATACATTGACATAGAGTGTGGGAATAATAGACACTGGAGACTTGAAATGGTGGGAGAGTGGGAGGGGATTGAGGTATGAGAAATTACTTAATGGGTACAGTGTACATTATTTGGGTGATAGGAACACAAAAAGTCTAGATTTCACTGCTACATATTATATCCATGTAATAAAACTGCACTTGTACCCCCTAAATCTGAAAAAAAAATGTGAAGTGATTGTGTTTTAAATGAGTAAATCATTTAATTGTAATTACATAAACCTAACTAATATTTACCATGAACTTTTTGTCCAAGTGGCTCTTACTAATGATCTACCAAGGGAGAATTCTGTACCAGAGAATTTCTTTTTTTTTTTTTTTCTTTTGAATTGTTGGTTTTTATTTATTTTATTATTTTTTTTAATATATATTTTTCATTGCACTTTAGGTTCTGGGGTACATGGATACATGTGCTGATCATGCAGGATTGTTGCATAGTTGTAACAGAGAATTTCAAAGCCCATTATCTAATTTACTTCTTGACTTGCAAGTAGGTCACTTTCCAACCTGTTCTTGACACTGTACTTAGTGGATTCCAATTCTAACAGATATGATAATTGCCATGGTAGCAGGTTTAGAAAACCTGTGTGCACGCAGTGTGTTCTTATACACTTCCCAACCTATTTCCCTGTTTATTACAACAACATGCTACTCACTGAAAATTTCCACAGGCCCCCAATGTCATTGCTCTTCTCAAAGCAGGTGGGCTCCAGCCCTTCCTCCAGACAGCATCTGATGGAGGCCAAGCCACTCACGCCAGCTCCAATGATGGCCACTTTCTTCCCCATGGTCACCTGTGCAAAGGCCCAGAGAACAATTCCAGCAATAACATTACTGAAACATTATTACCTATTTATCTATTTATTTTGATTTCATTCTTTGGCTTTATAAAACTTTACTTTTTAAGAAACACTGGCTGAGTATGATAGCTCATGCCTGTAATCGCAGCATTTTGGGAGGCTGAAATGGGAGGATCACTTGAGCCCAGGAGTTTGAAACCAACCTGGACAACAAACAGCCTGTCTCTACAAAAAAAAAAAAAAAAAAAAAAGTCAGCTGGTGCGTGGCACATGTCTGTAGTTCCAGCTACTCAGGAGGCTAAGGCAGGAGGATCCCTTGAGTTTAGGAGTTCCAGGCTACAGTGAGCCATGATTGTACCACTGCACTCCAGCCAGGGTGACAGAGTAAGAACTTATGTCTAGAAAACAAACAAACTCCTTTAGTAATCTAACTGCATTTTCATTTATCTCTAATTTCTAAAGAGAAAGTTTTCTTCTGAAGAAAATAAGCACTTTGTTTTTAGTCATCAGCTTTCCAAAATTAAGAGACTGATGACATAGTATACATATTTATCCTTTTTGCTTTTGGACTTGTAATTTACTGTCTACAAAAATGAGTAAGCAGAATAAATAAAAGAAGATTCACAACTAAAACACATGTAGACACATCCACCCACCCACCCACCCATATACATATGCATGTATATGGGAATGAAGAAACAAATATATATGTATGTATATTTGTTTACAAACATATACATTCTGTACCTTCTTTCTATTTTGATACAGATAATGAGGAACAAGATCTGAGGTTGTCTGTATTTCAGTGTGCCAGTAGTCCCAGCTATTCAGGAGGCTAAGGTGGGAGGATCACTTGAATTTAGGAGTTCTCCCCACCAGTAGTCCCAACTACTCTGGGGCTATATATTCCTGTTTAGGCAGGAGTATCGCTTATGCCCAAAAGTTTGAGGCTGTGGTGAGCTATGGTTGTGCCACTGCACTCTAGCCTAGGTGACAGAGTAAGATCTTATCTCAGTGAAAAAAAAAGTCAAGTTCTTACCTAAAAATAATCTTTTCCCACTACCTTCAACCTCCTTTCTCCTCTAAGAAAATTACATTTCCTAACTTTTTTCTGTTCCTGACACTGTCTTTAGGTTCTACTACTACTTCTCTCACTTTTTTTTTCTTTTTAGACAAAATCACATAACTATGCAAAGAAATAGACTTGGATGATAAAAATCATGATCCATGATTCCCAGACAAACTGCCTGAATTATGTCACTCTTATTCTAGCCATATTCAATGTAAAACTACAGCATGCTCCTCCTTCATTAACCCATCCCATCCTCAGCCCTTTACTGTATCACCCTTTCTCCCTCCCTCCCTTCCTTTTTCTCTCTCTTTTTCTTTCCTTTTTTCTCTCTTTCTTTTCTTTCTCTCCCCTGCCTCCCTCCCTCCCTCCCTCCCTCCGTCGTCTTTTCTCCTTTTCTTGAGATGGAGTTCTGCTTTTGTTGTATAGGCTGGAGTGCAGTGGTGCCATCTCAGCTCACTGCAACCTCTGCCTCCCAGGTTCAAGTGATTCTCCTGCCTCAGCCTCCCAAGTACCTGAAATTACAGGCACACATTACCATTCCTGGTTAATTTTTGTATTTTTAGTAGAGACTGGGTTTCACCATGTTGGCCAGGCTGGTCTCCTACTCCTGACTTCAGATGATCCACCCACGTCAGCCTCCCACCTTTTCTATTTTCCTACCCGTTCTTTATCTTCTTTTCTTCTGTATGTCTATGTCCTGCCCAACTGCCTGGGCAGTTTGAAAGAGAAAATGCTCTAGTGAGCCCACACATTAGCAAGATTGTTGGAAAATGGGAGGAGCTGCTCTTAAAGAGATAGTCATTTCTTGGTCCTCAAATGGGTGAGCACCAACTCTCTGTGATGGGTGGGACTCTAGACCAGTCTCCCATGGCCACCCAGTTTCTGCTTTTCTTTTGGTTATAGTAAACACAAGCTGCTGTTTATACTCTTGGACCCTTGCCCTCAGAGTCAAGAAGTTTCTCCCAAGCAGTTCTCTACTCCATTTCATTATGTGTTATTTCAAAGTTTATGTTGTTTTCCTTATTCCTATTTTGTGGGTACCTCATATTAGCCTCCAAATACTGTAGAAACTTACCTACTTAGTTGAGATAGCCCAGTAGGGAGGATGACTTTCTCTGCTCTTTTTATGTTCTGCCTTTGGAATTTTGGGGTCAAAGACCTGTATTTCTCAAGCTTGTATTTATTTGTTTCTGAAGAAAATGTGTTGTCAGGGAAAAGGTCAAATTTCATAAATTGATCTATTCGTACCAGGTACCAGGTAAAATTAGTACCAGGTAAAATCATGTTGGCAGTAAAACAAAATAGACTGCACCTAACTCTCAGTCATGACATATAGTGAAATTTCAAAAAATTGTTCTCCTATATTTCTATGTCACTTAGAATTATGACATGTCACTCATTTTATCTAGCTAACCCTTTCATTAGGGAGGTGATACTTAATGTAAACTGGTATATGTCTAATTTTGAGGAATTACCCTTTATGCCTTTTGAAGACAGTAATCTTCATCTCTAAAGTGTGAGTATGAGAGATTTCAAATCACTTGTAAAGCTCTGTGGCTTTGGGCAAGTCACTTAACCTTTCCAATTCTTGGTTTACTCAATAAAATGGGGATAACTACACTATTACCCTTTGTCTGGCTATTTTTTTTTTAACAAGGATTAGAAGATGGCATGTAGTTAAAAATGAGCAAATATAACTTGTAGAAAAAAATTAAAAACAAGTCATAGGTTCATGAAATTTTCTAGGGCTGCAATTCAGATGACATGATTTTCCCTGCTCTCATTTTACATAGAACTCCTTTTCAGTTTTTAATGCTACATAAATAGCATTAAAATAGTGCAAAGAAAAGATTGTGAATACTTTAGGAAGCAATACTATTCCTATAGCCTTATTAATTTAAGGACAGGCGGGACACACCCAATTCCTCCTTGGCCTCTGATGTTTTATCTCTCTAGGAGGTGAAAAGGCCGCCTGTTCTTTGCTAGAATATATTTTATCTGTAGTAGACACATTTGTTAGTCCTGTCTCCTTTCAGCCTATCCTTTGATTGCCACAGCTTTCTGCAGAGCCCCTTTGTAAATCTTCAGAGTCTCAAATACCCAAGCTCTGGTTGAGGGAGTGGACATTCTCTATTGTTCCCTCTGAATCACAAAACTAAGAAGCTTTCATCCCTGGATGGCTAGATTATTGTTGCTGTTGGAGGATATGAGTGGAAGACTTCACATTTTGTCGTCTTGCTCTAGATTTTCTTTGTATTTTAAAGAAATTTTTGTTTTCTTCTAATTGACTTACTAGAGGCAAGACATACTGTGACACCTGTTGTCATGTCTGATGATGCATAATAATTGAAAGATTTCTGTAAAATGATAGTGGCTTTTGGAGACTCATGCTTGATCATGAAAGCTACGATGGAACATTCCAAAGATTTGGCCTCTTTGGGGTCCGTATTCTGAAGCTAATATCTCATAAAGAGTCAAGTGAACAACAATTGGTGCAGGCAGTGCTAAATGAAGCTGACAGTCTGTTGTACCTTCTGCTACAAATTTAAAAAGTATCCCAAACTTTTGTAGTTTCATAGCCAGAGGAATGCTGTGTTTATTTTCAAAGATATATTTTTTCATATGTTTTTAGCTATCTTTGTCATTTATGTGTGGGCTCTAAGTCACTGATGTAAACTTATGTAAAATGTTTTATTTAATGGGCTTGTCAATTGTTAATTTCAATAATGATGGTGTTGATAAAAATAATTTCAGTTTAAAGATAAAAGATATATGCTGTTTGAGCAGGTGATTTTACTTAGGAATATATTTTATAAAAATACAAATATAAGCATGCTTGAACAAATTATATAAAAAACTTTATTTTGGTATTGTTCAAAGTGTCAAAAATGAGACAGAATGCATGCTTTTTGTTAGAGAAATGAATAAATTACTCTGTGTAAATTAAACAGATAGCTTGAAGAAATACCCCATTAAAATAATGGAAAGGAAAAAAGCAACATGCAAAAAAGTTCTTATAGTATGATCCTTATTTCAAAAATAATAATGATTTAAAAGAATTTTTCTCATCCTCAGAAGAAATTATTTCTTCTATTACCATGAGGCCTGGTGGTAAGGCTTGAGGCCCCAACTCCGTCCACTGTGCTTTTTCCACAACATTCAAATACGTAATGATCTTTTGTCCAAATCATCCACTCTTTCTTTCCCATTGAGGGTAACATAGGATCTCTTAGATTCTTCTGTAGTTTTGTATCTTCCAAATGATTAGCGTGTTTGTTAGATGGCATTAAGAGAGCATCTACCAGTCTACATTTCTATAAAACTGCGAGCAGTTGGTTTCTACTCATACAATCACTTAAACCATCATTGGCAACAACCAGGCTCTCCTCTTCAGCTCAGACCAGATTCAGATTCTCACCCTGTAGGTGTTTTGTTCTTCACTAGCCTCTCCACTCTAGCACCTGAAAGCCATCTCAGAGATTTGCACACAACTTTCCCTGGGCATGGCCATGTTGGAGAAAAGCAGCAGATATTTGTTTATAGGAGACCTAGTGTATTTGTAAGCTAGTTTTATTAGCTTGACCTTAAAGGTACTGGAAGAGATTCAAATGTTCTTTGATCTTTTCACCAGAGAACAACAAGAAACAATTTGTTCAAGTACATAACTTAGCATTTTCTGGTATGATGAAAATTAAAGTTGTTACATAATTTCTATTTCATAGTAAAAAGATTTTTTTCTTTTATTCTTAGGAATTACTTCAACTCAAAGAAGTCCTTGTTTACTTTGACATCTGAAATTTCACTCTGTTCATTAGCTACAGTTCCTTAGTTATCATTATCATTCCATAAATTTTTCTTTCTGAAAATGGATGAGAGTTCTTATAGAGTATAGGAGTCATGTCTTGTAGTCTAACTTGGATCTTCCTCAGCACTCAGCACAATGGCCTATGAATAAATAATTTATCACAAAATCATTTACTCAATGGTCAGAAGTTTTAAAAGTGAGCCCTATTTTAGAATAGGAAGCCTACTACAGAGAAGAATACTATGATTTTTAATAGTTTCTCTACAGTCAGGCCCACTTAAATTCATAAAACATTGACAAATACTGTTGTACTGCTTCTCATTGACCTTTACCTTCTTGATAACATTAACCAGTATATCTTTGCTAGGGATTATGACTAGACCTGGGATAAAAAGAAGATAACAAAACTACTGACTTTTCAAGTGGAGACCTCATATTCCTGGCAAATCGATCTTGACAATAAAAGATAAACATTAATTAAACAATGAGATGAATGAATAAAAAGTAGAAAAAATGTATGTGTAATCTTCACAATGAAACTTATTACCAGAAAAAATCTTGTTGGTCTTTTTAGTGGGCATCAAACCAGTTAATTATTCATAAAATTCAGACATGAGCAGAATGTCCAGGTTAAAATCTAGCTAGTGCCAAGATTGACAAATTCCTCAATACTAAAAGCCAGGAATATGACTGAGGTATGCTTGTGAATAACGCGATGGGACTTAACACATGGGCAAGGGTTAAGGTAGGAGAGAAAATGAAGACAGAGAAAAGTCAAAGGAGAATAATTTAGCATCAGGCAGACCTAATTTGAAACTCGCCTCGAGTGTGTATCAGCTGCATGAACTTGAGAAGTTATTTCATTTCTTAAACTTGCTTTGTAAAAAAAATCTGTAACGTAGGGATACTGTAGAAGGTGGTCACAAGAATAAATTAGCTGATAAATATGAAACAGTAAGGTTCTATTTGGCAGAGAGTATTTTTGCACACAGGCTCATTTAGTGGCAAAGCACGATCTCCCTGGAAGAAAGCACAGCTGGTAAGAAAAATATTGGCACAAAAATATACATTTCTACTTCAGAGAAGCTTTTGTAGGTTAAAGCAGTCTGTTTCACAGCTTTTAGCAGACGTAAGAAAAGTAGCTGTAGAAATTAAGAGATGAATTACTTAAAGTGGACTTTGTTCAGTCACTTAAACCAAAGCTAAACCAAATCTGTATTGTCCGGAAACATGCTTGAGAACAGTGGTTCTTAAATAGCGAACAGCAAGCTAACGTGAATGGATTACAAATGAAAACAAAACAAGTTACCATTACCAGGCCTTATCCTGAGCCTACTGGGTCAAAAATGAAGGGAGAAGCCCAGAAATGAGTCACTTCCCCTGAACACTCTCCCCACTTACCTCCACTCAAAGAAAGCAAAAAACTTCCCTCACCGCAAGAATGGCTGAGTTTACAAATGAAGAGAGTCCAGTGTGCAAACTAGACGAAACCACACCAGATTTGGTACCCTTGATCACATGGGCTAGGGGTTCAGACTACATTGACTAATTCCTCAACAAAGAGTAACTGGACATTTATATCAGCATTCTGCTTCATGTTTTTTGGAGCAATGCTACTTACATTTATGCTTAACTTAGCTGTAGTGAAGGCCATCTGGTTTTTATTCCAGAGGGTGTATTTGAGGTACTCTTAAATGCTTGTGTGACTTGCATGAAGTTTAGAATTTAAAAGTTGCTTCTGCCACCTATTGGATATTTGACCTTAGGTAAATCATTTAATCTTTCTGGGCTTCCATTTTCTCTTTCATAAGATGAAGATATTAATATTGGCAACCTGATAGGATTGTGTTACAGTAGTAAATTCTTACATTAAATGAATCCTGTCTATTACACTCAGGATCCAGAAATTTCAAATAGACAAAACTCAGGAAAACAATGTTATTTATATAATACTGATTAACAAAGCTTGTTTCCATCTAGAAATGCAATAAACTATAGAACCACTTTGTGCAGAACTTGTCATAAAATAGGTTCTCAGAAATGCCAGTTTTCTCTCTGATTCTCTCTCCCTAACTTACGGCAGCTTTCTCTGTACTACCTGGCTTGTTATTTTTTGCATTGCATTATTATGATCTCTTGTATTATTACTTAATTTTCTATGTGTGCCTTGTTTTTCCAGTAGCCTTTAAAATTCTTTGAAGAAAGGAAATTCATGGTACTGTTCATGGTACTATTGCTAATGCCAAGCACTGAGCATTCCTAGTGCTAATCCCAAAAAAGTGCTCAATAAAAATCTCAATTGATTAAGGATAGAAATACTAAAAGAGAGTTAATCTATGAGATACAGAGTATCACTAATGCTAGAAATGTTTAGTCTCTCCCCACAGCTGGGTTTTGGGTCCTGCAACATCCCAGCTTCATTACTCAAACTTGGTTTATATAATAATTTAATTAAAATGCATATATATATTTTGAAGGTATATTTGAAAATAATTTATGTAATGAAAATATTTTTAAGTGATACATATTTGAAGCTAAAGTTAAGTTACATAGATTGGAACCAGGTGTGTAAATTGGCAGACACCCCTTAATATCCCCTGGCAATTGAGTGCTGTAAAAGTGTATTAGGGAGCCGAATCAAATACCTTATTTCAGAAATAGGAAGAGCTGGATTATAAAGAATAATTCAACTAATGGCTAAGAATTTTAATTTCTGAAATGTCTTTTTGTTTTAGTCAGACTACCACAATAGATAGCTGAAAAAATAAAAAAAAAAAAAAAAGTATCAGGTGAGTATACATAACACTTGGATGGTATTATTTCTATTTTCTGGCCTTCTCTGGTTTTCACATCCCTGGTCCTAACCCATTTCCTGCTGCATTATATATATTCTGAAGTCAGAGTTGTAGTACTTAATATGTACTTCTGTTCCCTGCTAATACTATTCTGGGATATCAAAATAAAACTTGTCTCTAACCATAATTGTTGACTTTCTAACTTATGAGAATATCCGGTAGGCTTTATCCAGATATTCCATTGCGAGTTTAAGAGTCTAGAATTGTGCTACTCTTTATCATTTAACAATGTGCCAGGTAAAGATATCACCACAATAAAAGTAATCATAGCAAATTTCAAATTAGAGATATAGTAATGTAGTTGACTGAATACTGGAAGTTAGAGTTAAAAGATGTAACTGTCCCCACTAGCTATTTTGCTAATCATGAACAAGTCACTTGGAATCTCTAGACTTCAGTTTCCTTATCAATTACAAATCAGGCTATTGTTGTGAGAATGAAATAAGATATCATATGCAAGATATTTAAAATGGAAAGGCACTAGGGACAGTACCGTGGTATTAGCTGAGGAATCTGCATGCGGGGTCCTGGGATTGCTCTGTGACAGGCGTGGAAGAGCCATTTGAGATATTTATTCTGGGTTTTTAATGCTCTTTGACAGGACTGTAGCCTTGACATAAACATAGAATGTGTACATGGTCAAGAGAAATGAATAGAAAGAACTTTCAGGATGAAAAATAAAAAGTGTGAAAATGTAAGAGGTATTGACATTGATCTAAGAAAGCATGCCAGATTTTTCATAGGTTAGTGATACATGGATCTGCAATAGTGTATGATTACTATTGAACAGTGAGAACACATGGACACAGGTAGGAAAGCATCACACATTGGGGTCTGTTGGGGGGGCTAGGGGAGGGACAGCAGGGGGTGCAGAGGTTGGGGGGAGATAACATGGGGAAAAATGCCAGATATAGGTGATGGGGGGATGGAGGCAGCAAACCACCTTACCATGTACGTAACTATGCAACAATCCTGCATGATCTGCACATGTACCCCAGAACCTAAAGTACAATTAAAAAAAAATTTAAACCAAAATCTCATTTCTTGGTTGTAAAGATTTTTGCATTATAAATATACATAAGAGATCAATAAAACACCACATATATAATCTAAAAACTCCAAGTTTGCAGCTAATCTTCCTTTCTGATTTTAAAACATTTCTAACATAATGGTTCAGTTAAATTATATCTACATCTTTAAGCTGCTGTCTATACTGCAGATAAAATGTGATTCATATGTAGTCGCTACTGAGAAAACTGAGTATAAGGAACTATTAATAGAAGCATGAAATGTTTTTATAAGTTTTAAGAAAAATTAGGAACTGGATTAAGAGCTGAAAAGGAGAGACCTTGAAGAATGTGCCAGGAAGGTCTTGAGTTGTGCAAGCTTTGCACAATTGATGCTTAGTCTAATAGGCTTGGACCTTGGAACTAAAGATAATTCTTCTGAGGTAGCCACCCAGTAGGCATCTGTTTCAAGTACATATTCTGCATAACTCATGGCCCCCACTCCCCCCACCACCCCACATTACTCAACTCCTTAAGATAAGCTTTAGTTTTTAAATTTCACTTGTAATTTTTGAAAGAACTTCTGATAGCCTCTTAGGAAAGAAGAAACCTACATATTTTAACAAAGCTTGATGGGATATAATTTTGTTTTATAAAAAAAATTAATAAATATAATTGTATTAGTCTGTTTTCAAGTTGCTGATAAAGACATACCTGAGACTGGGAAATTTACAAAAAAAGAGTTTAATAGACATCCACATGGCTGGGAAGCCTCCCAATCATGGCACTAGGGACACAGCTTGTGCAGGGAAAATCCCCCTTATAGAACCATCAGATCTTGTCAGACTTAGTCACCATAACAAGAACAGCATGGGAAAGACCTGCCCCCATGATTCAGTTACCTCCCACTGGGTCTCTCTTACAACATGTAGGAATTCAAGATGAGATTTGAGTGGGGACATAGCCAAACCATATCAATCAGACTTTGAGTTAAAATAACACATTTTATCTAATTTTTTTTTTTTGAGACTAAGTCTTACTCTGTTGCCCAGGCTGGAGTGCAGTGGTGTGGTCTTGGCTCACTGCAACCTCCGCCTCAAGGGTTTAAGCGATTCTCTTGCCTCAGCCTCCTGAACAGCTAGGATTACAGGTGCTTGCAACCATGTATGGCTAATTTCTTGTATTTTTAGTAGAGACAGGGTTTCACCATGTTGGCCAGGCTGGTCTCAAACTCCTGACCTCGTGACCCACCCACCTTGGCCTCCCAAACTGCTGGGATTACAGAAGTGAGCCACCATGCCCAGCCATATTATCTAATTTTTATTCTTGATTACATATCAGAAAGAATTATCTTGTTAGCTCCCCTTTTCTCCCCATTCCACCACCTCTGCCATACCCATTCCCAATACAAATAGAACACATTAATTTTGTAATCAAATAGATCTCCAGTCTGATAGAATAGGCAAAGTCATCTGTTGAGAGTGAGTGGCCCAGTGGTTAAGTAGTAGACTTTAGGAGTGTTAAATAAAGGCAGGAACTAGCTATTCGGCTTGCTTGGGGTATCAAGGTCTGGATGGGGTTGAGGAGTACAGATTTCTAATGGACCATGACATCTTCATGGGCAATAGCATCATTCTGCATGTATGTATCATGTTTCTTGGGGAACAGTGTAATCTAGGAGCAGAGAAGGAGGTAAAATAGGTGAATTAATCTAAGGTTAGAATTTTAGAATTATTCTAAGGTTAGATAGGTTCAAAGGAAGAGGGGTGGTGGGGTAGCAGCTTTTGCTCAGAGGGTGGCAGCAGAAGTGAAAGACAAGAGTCCTAAGCCATGCAAAGAAGGCAATGAAGATTTGAGAACAGGGCTGTATGAGCTTCCTTGCAGTTTTGTTTATGGAAGTATAGTTAGAACTGCCTCAGTAATAGCAGACTGCCTCAGTAATGGCAACCTGCCTCGGTAGTGGTAGACTGCCTCAGTAATGGTGGACATCCTTCCCGCCACAGAGCTGGATTATCCAGGGTCTAGCTGCGCTTGCTGTGAAACTGTCAGTCTGGAGTGTTTCAGATTGCTGGTCTTTGTGGGGTGGGACCCGCCAAATCAGATCACCTGGCTCCCTCTCCTGCCCCCTTTTTTTCAGTTGAATTGGCGACTGTGTCTCCCAGGCATTCCAGGTGCCAGTTGAAACAGCTGCCCAGATTTATGTGAGTTTTTGTGTAGAGACCCACTGTGCTGGCTGAAACAGCCATGCTGGAAACTTGTGGCACTTTTCAGCCAGGAATCTCCTGGTCTGTGGGCAGTAATTCGTTTGGAAATGTGGTGATCACTCGCCCTCTGCATTGTTCTTGCTGGGAACTGTACTCTGTTCCTATTAGGCCATCTTGGATCCCGGGCCGAAGATCATTTCTAATATAGTTATCAGACCTTTTAAAGAAATAGCAACATTTGTTTAAGGCCCGTTATATCAGTTGCCATCTGATTGATTGATGGGTATTGGCTGATTTGGTTTTGTTTGCAGAAATATAGGTATATTAATTTTCTATTGCTGCTCTAACAAATTACCGCAAATGGGGCCTTAAAACAGCATGAATGTATTATCATACAATTCTGGATGTCAGGTGTCCCAGGTGGGTTTCACTGGGCTGAAGTCAAGATGTTTGTAGGACCTTGCACACTGGAAATTCTGTGGGAATCCATTTCCTTGACTTTTTTGGCTCCTAGACATGCATTCCTTGCATTTCTTGGCTCATGGAACTTACCTCCATCTTCAAATAGAAGTGTAGCATCTTCAAGAATCCCCTTTCTCACTGACCTCCCACCTACCTCTTATAAAGACACTATGATTACAGTGGGCCCCCCTAGGTAATCCAAAATAATCTCCCCATCTCAAGATTCTTAATCACATCTGTTAAACTTCTTTTGTCACATAAAGTGAAATATCTGCAGATTTCAGGGATTAGGAATTGGATATTTTTGGGGAGGTGATTATTCAGCCTACCTCTTTAGGTATTCTGCTGATTCATTAGGTAGGAATGAAATTTTGCCCTAATTTTGAAACGTGAGATCTGGGACATTTGGACATATAAAATAATATGGATTAAGGGATAAATTAAAATTATTCATGATTTATTTCTAGTCATTATTATTTTATTACTCCACATTTCGTAAATATATAAAAACTTTTATTGAAGTGTGAGGGTAATATGTCTCATTAATATTTCATTCATTTGGCAAGTATTCATTGAATGCCTGGCATTGAGCCCCAGAGTACACAACCAAGTATAAGATATGACAGTTGCTTTTATAACGCTTCAATTTTATGAGGCAGAAGAAGTAAATATATAATTTTACTACAGTGTGATAAAAGTGATGAGAGGTATAATCACAGGTGTTAAGGCAAAATATAGGAGCAACATCCACCCAAATTGACCAAAGTGGGAAAGAAAATGCATCCCAGATAGATCCATCCGGATTCAACTAAAGCAGCAGAACTAGGGATTTGATCTTATGAATTGTGGGAGCAGGAGTAGTCTAGTCTCTGAAGTCTATCATCTTCACAGCTGATCCTGGAACTTGAAATATGCAGGGCAGGAATTTGAGAGGGAAGGTGTATATGAAATAGGAAGAGCAAGGACAAGGTAGAACCCACAAGCTCAAGACTGTGTCCATCTCTTACTGCTTCCAGTATTGAAGTCAGTGATGTAGGTATTTTGCAAGAGAAGTTGGTATCCTTGTCAATAAAACTAAACTCACCTGGCCCAGAGGTCAGAGAAGCTGGAGGTGAATGTAGGGGAAGCTGGAGTGGCTGCCATACAATATTAGAAAGGTGACCCAGCAAATAAAGGAAAACATACTTGAACTGCAAGTTGACACATTGCAAATTCATATGCCACTACATCTGAATCAACAGAGAAAAAGTGCTTTCATCTAACTGTAAGGAGTTTACTGTGGCTAGAATGGCTTATGCTCTGGTGGGGCATGGGGATCTGGAGAAGGTAAGGTGGGAGGAGTGAAGGATAAGCCTGAGCCTTTAGTTGATCAAGATCGTTGGAGAGGTTTTATAATTCTGATGGCAATGGGAGTACTGACTATGACAGACTGTCCAATCTTTCTTTTAAAAAGCTCAAACCCATTAGCATAGAGTAATCTTCCCTTGGGCATCAGATCTCCTCATTCTTCTTTCCTCCTCATAGTTGTGCCCACAAACTCCTCAACTTTCCCTTACACTCTGATTGCTCAATGCCTTTATCTAGAATACATTTCCTTCTCCCTGTTCTCTTCTTCAGGTTCCATATCTATTTTGTTAACACTGCCCTAGGCAGTATTCTTCCCAGCAGGATAGAAATGACCACACTATGTGTTACTAGACTATGGCCATCATGAGGTCAGGAACATTTTCTATATTATCCAAATGTCCCCACTGCCTAGCACAGTATCTGGCACTTAGAAGGTGCTCAGTAGATGCTTACTGACGGAATCAAGTACCAAGAGCTTCTTCTCTTTTCTTGTGTTATTTTCAATTGTCTTAGTGGGTTTGATGAAATAGGACTTCTGACCACTGTCAGACATAGAAAGGCACTAGGTTTCTCAGATTTCTATATTTGAATAGAGAATTAAGAAGAGACAGTAAATGCCTCCAGCATTTTTCAGAAAAGCATCTACAAACAGACTCAAGTTGTCAGGAGGGAAAGAAAAATCATTTTTCTTCTGAGATCGGCTCCAAGGCATTGTTGAACTTTTAATTGTTTACCAAAGTGTCATCATTCTCTTCTCTAAGGCCTTTCTTATCATTCTTGATATATTCACTGTCTGTAGGACTGTCTCTCTGGCGATTGGGTGAGTTATAATTATAAAGAGGCTTCAATTTTTTGATGTAGAAGAATTTCAACAATTTTTGGAAGTTTTGTTTAAGAGTTGCAGAGGTCAGTTTATGGGCTATTTTCTTAAAAATACTGTGGGTTATTTTAGCCAACTCTTTGATCACAGGGTCTTCATCTCGGAGCAGTCGTTCAATAACTGTAATATCAAAAGAGACTTTAGTTCAAGACATCTGTTTCTTAGACGCCATGAAGCTTTAATACTAAACAGCCCTGCCACCTTTCGCAGAGTCCCCACTTTTCTCCATCTCTCCTCTTTATTCCCTCTGCATTTTGTAACTTTTCCTGATAGCATTCAGGTAGTTTTATCACCTATTCCCATCAGACTCCATTAAAAAAATGGGAATAGTCACTAAAAATACCAAGAGCCTTTTATGTGCTGAGCATTCTGCTAGATAATATAAGCATATATTCATGTATTTAGGAAGAGGTTCATATTGGTCATAATAATGAAAAAGTTAAAATCAGCCTAAATTTTCATTAATAGGGAAGTGCTTAAGTTAGGAATAAACAATGAAATGCTACATACATATTAATATGATGATGTAGGCCCATATTTCTTGGCATAGAAAGATGTTTATGTTATAAAGGCAAGTGAAAAAAGCTATATAACAGTTAAAATAGTTAAAAAATAAATATATAATAGCTTTTATTATTTAAAAATATCCGGGATAAGACATATACCAAAATGCTACTATCATTATATCCAGGTAGTGGACTGTGAGAAATTGCTATTTTATTTCTTGATAAAAGAAATAGAAACAAAGGGGGAGATTTAGAAAGCACAGAGATGAGAAGGAGCAGAAGGAGGAGGAGGAGTGAAAGAAGAAAATGACTGTAAAAAAGATGGAAAATTCTAGTGTTTGGCATTTAGCAGGTAGTCAAATATGTGTTGAATGAATGAGTGAGTGAATGAATGAATCAATGAATAAGGAAGGAACGTAATGATGTGTAAATGTAGGTCCATAAATTACAATAAATATACCACTCTGGTGGGGTATGTCCATAATGGGGGAGGCTATGCATAGGCGAGGAGAGAAGGTATCTGGTAAATCTCTATACCTGCAGCTCGGTATTGCTGTGAACCTGAAACTGTTCTAAAAAAATAGTCTATTAAGTAAAAGGAAGGAAGGCAGCCAACTTGTTTTTATAACTCACCTATTTATAATTCTGACCCTGATGGGGCAATAGAGGCTAAGAGAGATTCCTAAGATCCAAACATTTTGATAGACTAATATTACCCTTCTTTAATTCCTTCCCCTGCAAATGTATTGTACATTGCTATTCACTAAAATGCGAATTCTCTGAGGGAAGAGACTTTGCTTTATTTGCAGCTCTGTCCCTAGCAGTAAATAGTGCTGTCAAATAAGAGATGCTAAAAAATGTGTTAGATGAATGAGTAAATGGATTTTCAAGTTTCTGAAGTTCCTAAGGTTTCTAGGATGATAGTTCTCAGGCAATGAGGAGAACAAATGGAGAGATTGAAACGGGGAAAAAGAAGAAGAGGAAATAGAATAGAAACAGAAAAAAAAAAAAACAAACATGCCTCTTAACCCAGTCCTTTAATTGATTCTTCCATAATTATCCAACCACTACTACCCCTCTCTTCCTATCTGGCCTGGCATCTTTATAAAACTCACATGTGACTAGAATCACAAATAGTTAATGCAATTAGACGTATGCATAAAGATTTTGTTATAACCTCAATACTCACCATCAAGCATAACTTCAATTTCATCTCTATGCAGTAAATGACCACCTGATTTTGCCAAATATCCTATGCACATAATAAAAATTAAAGTTAGTGCAATATGCATTTTGAAAATACATTCTCTGATGTTATCTGTCTGGCTTCTTTGCTTTTTTCAAAGCAAAGCATCTCTAGATTATTCTTGAGTCATCTTTTATACTGTCAATTATTGTCTCATAAAATTTTTTATTGAAAGATATGTGAGAGTATAAATGTACACAAATCATATTGGGCAGCTCAATAAATGACCACAAAAGGAACACACCAGGGCTACCACTTAGGTTATTCAATAGGGTATTAGCAGCATCCTGGAAGCCTCCTTCAAGCCTCTTCCAGTCTCCTCCTCCACCTTTCAGAATACATTCTTTTGTGTCTACCTTCTTTTGCTTCACATTACATTTTGAGATCCATCCATATTCTCACATGTAGTAATAGCTTGTTCATTTCCATTGCCGCATGGCAGAGGCTAGGAAATAAAGTTTTCTTGAGATGCAGCCATTCACACTGTCTCATTTGTTTACATATCTATGGCTGTTTTCACCCTACCACAGCAGAGTTGAGAAGTTGCAACGGAGACTATATGGCACTCAAAGTCTAAAATATTTACCATTAGGTCTTTAGCAGAAGGAGTTTGCTGAATCTGCTATACACAAGTCCATCTTATGAATGCAGCATTTTAAAAATCCATTCTGATGGACATTTGTGTTTTTTCCAGTTTGGGGCCATTATGAATAATGAAGTTATGGGCATTCTTGTACATGAAATTTGGCATGTACAACAGTATAACTGCTGCTTTGTATATAACTAGGAGTGGATTTAGTGGATATACTTATGTTCAGCTTCAGTGGTTACTGCTAAACAGTTATCCAAAAGTGGCTGTACCAATTTTCACTCCAACCAATCAGGTGCTAACATTTTCATTGTTCTATGTCCTCTGAACAGTTTATACTGTTAAAATTTTTTCTTTACGTCATCCTCATGGTTTTGGTGATAATATCACATTGTAATTTTAATTTTCATTTTTTGTTGTTGATTAGTAAGATCATTTGTGTATTTATTGGCTATTTGGATGTCTTCTTTTGTGAAATGCTTATTCAGGTTATATATTGCTTGTTTATATATTGAATTATTCCTTTCTTAGTTACTTGTAGACATTTTAAAGTTCTGAATATTAATATTTTAAAATGGTGCATGTCTCACAATATCTTCTTTTATCTCATGGCTAAACTTTTACATTTGCATTGGTTTTTTCATTAATAGAAATCCCTAATCTCAATGTACCTTAATGCATCATCTTTACATTTATGATTAGTGAATTTTGGGGTCCTGTTTAAAAAAATCTTTGCTTGTCTCAAGTCATAAAGATATTCTCCTATATTTACTTCTGGAAGCTTTACTATTTTACCTTTTATGCTTATATCTGTCATTCAACTGGAGTTACACAGCATGAAGTTGGGGTCAAGATATTTTTATATACCTGTGTAATTGATCCTGCACCATTAAGAGAAAACTTGTTCTGGGCCAGGCGCGGTGGCTCAAGCCTGTAATCCCAGCACTTTGGGAGGCCGAGGCGGGTGGATCACAAGGTCAAGAGATCGAGACCATCCTGGTCAACACGGTGAAACCCCGTCTCTACTAAAAATACAAAAAAATTAGCTGGGCATGGTGGCGCGTGCCTGTAATCCCAGCTACTCAGGAGGCTGAGGCAGGAGAATTGCCTGAACCCAGGAGGTGGAGGTTGCGGTGAGCCGAGGTGGCGCCATTGCACTCCAGCCTGGGTAACAAGAGCGAAACTCCATCCCCAAAAAAACAAAAACAAAAACAAAAACAACAACAACAAAAAAAGAGAAAACTTGTTCTTACCTTACTGCTTGGCAGTGTCACCTAGATCATAAATTGTGTGTGGTCAATGTCTTGACTCCATTCTGTCTGTCTATCATCGTGTCACTACTACATGGCCTTACTGTGTAATGCATCTTGATATCCCATGGTATAAATCTTTCAACTCTAGTTCCTCTTTAAATTATCTTGGTTATTCTCAAACACTTAAATTTTAATATAAAGTTTGTCATCAGCTTGTCACATTTCACACACACACTCAAAACCCCTAGTGAGATTTTGTTTGGGAATACATTGAATCTACATAGGTCAATTTGGGAAAAACTGACATTATCATAATGTTTAATCTTTTAACCAGTGAACATAAAATATCCCTGTATGGAAGTCTCTTAAAAATTTTCTGTATGTTTTCCAGTTTTCTGTGTATTCATTTTATGCATTATTTCTTAGTTTTATTTTAAGGTATTTGATAATTTTTGGTGCTATTTTATTGGCTTTTTTAAATTTAAATTTTTTATTTCAATAGGCTTTGGAGGAAGAGGTGGTATTTGGTTACATGGATATAATGTCATGCTGTATAACTCCAGTTGGTTGATAGATATAAGCATAAAAGTTCCTTTAGTGGTGATTTCTGAGATTTTGGTGTACTCATCATCTGAGCAGTGTACACTGTACCCAATATGTAGTCTTTTTTTTTTAAATTGTAGAGATAAGTTTATTTTGTTTGTTTTTTAAAATATGTTGAGTACATATATAACTTTTTCCTTTTTTTAAATAAATTTTTTGCACCTATTGACCCATCCTCTAAGTTCCTTTCCCTTACCTCCGATCCCCCAACAGGCCCTGGTATGTGTTGTTCCCCGCCCCCCCCACCCCATGTCCATGTGTTCTCATTGTTCAGCTCCCACTTATGAGTGAGAACATGCGGTGTTTGATTTTCCTGTTCCTGTGTTAGTTTGCTGAGGATGCTGGCTTCTAGCTTCACCCATGTCCCTGCAAAGGACATGATCTCATTTCTTTTTATGGCTTCACAGTATTCCATGGTGCATATGTACCACATTTTCTTTATCCAGTCTATCATTGATGGGCATTTGGGTTGGTTCCATGACTTTGCTATTATAAATAGTGCTGCAGTAAGCATACATGTGCATGTGTCGTTATAGGAAAATGATTTGTATTCCTTTGGGTATATACCCTGTAATGGGATTGCTAGGTAAAATGGTATTTCTGGTTCTAGATCCTTGAGGAATTGTCATACTGTCTTCCACAGTGGTTGAATTAATTTACATTCCCACCAACAGTGTAAAAGCATTCCTATTTCTCCATAGCCTCACCAGCATCTACTGTTTCTTGACTTTTTAATAATCACCGTTCTGACTGGTGTGAAATGGCATGGCATCTCATTGTGGTTTTGATTTGCATTTCTCTAATGATCAGTAATGTTAAGCTTTTTTTAAAAAAATACATTTGTTGTCTTCTTTTGAGATGTGTCTATTCATATCCTTTGCCCACTTTTTGATGGGGTTGTTTTTTTTTCTTGTAAATTTGTTTAAGATCCTTGTAGATTCTGGATATTAGATCTTTCTCAGATGAATAGATTACAAAAATTTCCCCTCATTCTGTAGGTTATCTGTTGCAGAAGCTCTTTAGTTTAATTAGATCCCCATTTGTCAATTTTGACTTTTGTTGTACTTTTAGATTTTTTTTTTTTTTTTTTTTTTTTTTT
>NW_016107399.1:6989064-7002918 GCF_001604975.1 Cebus imitator | reverse complement strand
TTCTGCTTGGTTGATTCAGCTATTGATACTTGTACATGCTTCATGAAGTTCTTGTGCTGTGTTTTTCAGCTCCATTAGGTCATTTCTGTTCCTCTCTAAACTGATTATTCTAGCTAGCAGCTCCGCTAACCTTTTATCAAAGTTCTTAGCTTCTTTGCATTGGGTTGGAGTATACTCTTTTAGCTCAGTGTAGCTTTTTATTACCAGTCTTCTAAAGCCTACTTCTGTCAATTCATCCATCTCATCCTCCATCTAGTGCTGTGCCCTTGCTGGAGAGACATTGCAAACATTTGGAGGAGAAGCAGCACTCTGGCTTTTTAGGTTTTCGGCATTTTTTAATTCATTCTTTCTCATGTTTATGAATTTGCCTAGTTTCAATCTTTGAGGCTGCTGACCCTTGGATGGGGTTTTTGTGGGGACTTTTTTGTTGTTGATGCTCTTGTTGTTGCTTTTTGTTTGTTTTTCTTTCGATGGTCAGGTCCCTCTTCTGTATGGCTGCTGCCATTTGCTGGGGGTCCACTTCAGTCCCTTATCATCTAGTTCACTCCTGCATCTGCAGATGTCACTCAAGAAGGCTGGAGAACAGCAAAGATGGGTGCCCACTCCCTCTTCTGGCATCTCTGACCTCAAGGGGCATTGATTGGATGCCAGTAGGATCACTCCTGTGTAGTGTTTCTGACAACCCCTATTGGAGGGTCTCACCCAGTTGGGTGACATGGTGAACAGAACCCATTTAACGAAGCACTTTGCGCCTTGGTGGAAGAGTGTACTTCACTAGGGGAAACCCGCTCATCTGGGCTGCCTGGATTCCTCAGAACTATCAGTAGGAAAGGCTATGTCTACTGATTCACAGACACTGTGGCCATCCCTCTCCCTAGAGGCTCAGGCCCAGGGAGATCTGGGTTCTGTCCCTGAGCCTCTGGTTGGAGTTGTATTTCCTGCAGGAAGTCCCAGCCAGTGAGAAAGGATGAGTCAGGGTCAGGCCAGAGGAGGTGCTCTGGCTGCAGTCTTCCACAGCTGGTGTGTTGGGCTACTGGGGACACCTTTTGGGACCAAGCTGTCCAGCCCTATTGGCTCCAGCAAGGGAAAAGCAGAGCCATTTAATTTTTTGTTTGGCCTTATTTTAGCTTTGAAAAATTCTTGGCCATCATCTCTTACAATAGTTCTTCTGCCTTATTCTTTTTCCTCTCTCTTTTTGAAATGTATATGTTAGACTATTTAGCCATGTCTCATATTATCTTATATTTTTTTACATTTTTCATTTTTATTTCTTCAAACTTTAATCTTTAGGTTGAATATTTTATTCTGCCATATCCAATTCTGTTTTAAGGCTTTTAAAATATGCTGCTGATTTCATCCAGTGAGTTCTACATTCTATTATTTAATCTTTTGAATATATTAATAATATTTATCTTAAAGATATATCTAATAACTACAACAGTGATACAATCTTCATTCCATCTCTAATGTTTGTTTTGTTCTTGTGATTTAAAAAGTCTTTCTATATGTCTGGTTGTTTTTGATTAACTGTCAGCTATTGTACATGAAATTGTGTGTAGAAAATTTGAGTCTCTGGGTAATTTATCTTCTCTCAGAGGGGATTTATCTTTGCTTTTGCCAGGTAGTTAAGCTAACGGTATATCTTCTTTATCCAACCAGGGATTTAGATGTCAAGGGTTTGTTTATTGTGAGGGATGGTTTATTTCCAGTTTGCTCTTTCTCCTAGGTTGAATCCATCAGATATCCCAGTCAAAAGCCTGAGAGTATTTACTAGGGTTTCTCCCTATTATAAGTCTACTTTCCAAGTTTTCTTCCTCCAGCCTGGTGAGACAGCTAAAGTTTCTGCAGTGTTTGTAAGCCTCTTAACTATAATTTTTGCATTTAGAATTTGCAAAACCTAAAAATAAAAGTAATCTTTAAATAACAGGTCTACTTCTTTTGGCTTTTCTGTTCTGTTCTAGATCACTGTCTTTATAAAAACTCTTTAATCACTTTGAAAAATTTTATAAAATATTTCCCCCCCATATTTGTAACTGCTTATGGCAGGAGGCAGGCCTAAAACAAATTGGCCAACTATTACTAGAAGAAGAAATTTAAAATAATTTTAGTTTAAGTAGGTTTTTCCTCTAAGATAGTAGATTAGAGGCTTTTAGTGTACCTCATCCACTTGGAAACAGAAAAATACTGTGTAAAGGTCGATGCTGTCATCTTTGAACCTGGAAAGAATATGGGGAGCCACTGTAAAAGCAAAGGACACTTCAGAGCCCAAGAAAGAGAAGGTGGATCAGCAGCCTGTATGATGGCATTTGTCTGATAAAAGTGAGTGAAGTCCCAGTATGTCAGAAGGCAGAGAGTCTGCTTCTGTAATTCACCTTTCCGTTAGATATCCATGCAACCAAAGACACAAGAGAGCACCTGTTCTCTCCCAAGTCCTTGGGTTAATTGAGGGAGAGGCCAGGAGACATTGAGAGGAAAAGGCATCAGGAAAAAATGTGGGCATTTTCCCTAACCTGGGGCAGAGAGGAGGATAACATTTTCAAACTGGTCTCATACAAAGTCAATCATTGTTTGGTGATCTGGCAGTGATGGCTACAATGAGCATTTGTCTTCGACCTCAGAGCAATTGCTTTGAAGTGGGTAAAGGGCCCCTATAGCCACCAGCGAATGTGAAGTACACTCCATGGATAAGCACTGAAACTGGGATCTTTCTTGTTGCAGGACTGGAGTAGAAGGAGAGTTGCTGAAGCTGCAGTAAACTTTATAGCCAGGGATGCCTTTGAGATCTGGGATGACAGCTCTGTATGTGTCATTGTTGGGTGTCCCAGCCTGTTCCGTTGGTCAGTCAGGAGAATGAGCTCCACTAGTTCCAATGAGTGGGTGAGAGAATACCATTCCTGCTCACCTGAATTAGGAGCATGGGCCACCCTTCCCTTCCTGTGCAAAGAATTTTGTGTGGCAGTGCTCCCTCCACTCCACACTAAGGCATATTTTCAGGCACCTGGTGCACCTGCTTACCTGCATTAGGAGTCTGCGCCACCCCTTGCTTTCTGTGCAGAGATCTTGGTGCCATGGCACTTTCTCTGATCCATACCCAGGGCATATTTCCAGGCATTTGGTATACTTACTTTCCTGTATTAGGGGCCTGAACTGCCCTTTCCTACCCCTCTGCAGTAGTGGTTTCTCTGCTCTGTCCTGAGGCATATTTCTAGGAATTTGATGCACTCGCTTGCCTGGATTAGGATCCTAATCCACCCTTCCCTTTCTCGGTAGAGAGCTTGGGGCAGCCAACTTGATGGCCTCTTCACTCTATACCTGGACATCTCTCCCTGCATTTGGAGCACCCATTCTTCTAGACTAGGAGTTTAGGTTGCCTCTCCCCTCCCATCCAGAGAACTTGGTGCAGTGGAGATTTCTCTACCCCACACACAAGCATGCCACTGAGTGCTTACTCCCTAGATTCCCATAAGAGCTGGTACTTGTGACTGCCATTGAGGGACTGTGGATGGCTTGCCTGGCATGGCTTCACCCAGCTTGGTCCCCAACTCTGAGACTCAAATAAGAGATTCAAATAAGCACAATCAGAAATGATAACACTGACAAACAACTGATTCCACAGGAATGCAAATGATCATCAGAGACTACTATGAGCATTCTATGCATACAAACTATGAAATCTAGAAGAAATGTATAAATTATTGGAAACATACATGTCTCAAGATTGAACCAAGAATAAATAGAAGTCCTGAACAGATCAACAATAAGTAGTAAATTTAAATCAGTAATTAATTTTTTTTAAAAAAAGATAAAAGGTCCAGGACCAGACTGATCCACAGTTGAATTCTACCTGACATACAAGGAATAACTGATACCAATCCTATTAAAATTGCTCCAAAAAACGAAGGAGGAGGGAACCCTCCCTAACTCATTCTATGAAGCCATTGTCACCCTGATATTAAAGGATGGCAAAGGCACAAAACAAATTGAGGAGGAGGGAACCCTCCCTAACTCATTCTATGAAGCCATTGTCACCCTGATATTAAAGGATGGCAAAGGCACAAAACAAATTGAGGAGGAGGGAACCCTCCCTAACTCATTTTATGAAGTCATCACTGTGATATCAAAGCATGGCAAGGGCATAAAATAGAAAGAAAATGACAGACCACTATCCCTGATGAGAATAGAAGAAAACATTTTCTTTTTTAAACATTTTAATTTAAGTTCTGGGATACATGTGTGAGATGTGCAGTTTTGTTACATAGGTTTACGTGTGCCATAGTGGTTTGCTGCACCTATCAACCTGTCATCTAGGTGGTAAGCCCCACATGCGTTAGCTATTTATCCTGATGCTCTCCCTCCTCCCCACCTCTGACAGGCCCTAATTTGTGTTGTTCCCTTCCCTGTGTCCATGTATTTCATTGTTCAGCTTCCACTTGTAAGTGAGAATATGTAGTGTTTGGTTTTCTGTTCCTACATTAGTTTGCTGAGGATAATGGCTTTCAGCTCCATCCATGTCCGTGCAAAGGACATGATCTAATTTCTTTTTGTGACTGCACAGTATTCCATGGAGTATATGTACCAAATTTTCTTTAATCTATCACTGATGGATGTTCAGGTTGATTCCATGACTTTGCTATTGTGTATAGTGCTGCAATGAACATACCTGTTCATCTATCTTTATAATAGAATGGTTTATATTCCTTTGGGTATATACCTAGTAATGAAATGTTGGGTCAAACACTATTTCTAGCTCTAGGCCTTTGAGGAAATGCCACACTGTCTTCCACAATGTTTGAACTAATTTACATTTCCACCAACAGTGTAAAAGCATTTCTATTTCTCCACAGCCTCACTGGCATCTTTTGTTGAAGAAAACGTTTTCAACAAAATACTAGCAAAGCAAATTCAACAGCACATGAAAAAGATAATATACTACAATCAAGTTGGTTTTATTCCAAGGATGTAAGGGTAGTTTGACATAACAAAATCAATAAAAGTGATTCACCACATAAAACTAAAAACAATAATCATCTCAATAAATGTAGAAAAAGCATTTGACACATTCCAGCTCCCTTTCATGAGAAAAACCCTTAACAAACTAGGCACAGAAGGAACATACCTCAAAATAGCAAAAGCCATATGTGACAAACCCACAGCCCATATCTTACTGAATGGGGAAAAGATGAAACCACTCCACCTAAGAACTGGAACAAGACAAATGTCCACTCTCACCACTTCTATTCAACACAGTACTGGAAGACCTAACTAGAGCAATCAGACAAAAGAAATAAAGGGCATCCAAATTGGAAAACAGGATGTCAAATCATCCCTCTTCACTGATGATATGTTATATCTAGAAAACCATAAAGACTCCTCCAAAAGACTCCTATATTTAATAAATGACTTCAGTAAAGTTTCAGGATACAAAATCAACATACTGAAATCAGTAGCATTTTCATACACTAACAAGGATAAAGCTGAGAACCAAGTCAAGAACTAAATCCCATCTACAATAGCTACAAAAAATTAAAACACTTAGAAGTACATTTAACTAAGGAGGTGAAAGATCTATAAGAAGAACTATAAAACACTGATGAAAGAAACTGTAGATGACATAAATAAAAAAATTTCATGCTCACGGATTAGAAGAATCAGTATTGTGAAAATGACCATACTGCTCAAAGTAATCTACAAATGCAATGATATAATCCAGAAATTCCACTGCTGGGTATATACCCAAAAGAAAAGAAATCAGTATATCAAAGAGATATCTGCATTTTTTTGTTGTTGCAGCACTGTTTAGAATAGCTAAGGTTTGGAAGCAACCTAAATGTCCATCAACAGATGAATGCATAAAGAAAATGTAGTACATACGCATACACAATGGAGTACTATTCAGCCTTAAGAATGAGATCCTGTCATTTGCAACAACATGAGTGAGACTGAAGATCATTATGTTAAGTGAAATATGCTACGAACAAAAAGACACACTTTGCATGTTATCACTTATTTGTGAGATCTAAAAATCAAAACAATTGAACTCAAGGACAGAGAGAGTAAAAGATGGTTCCCAGAGGCTGGGAAGGGTAGTGGAGGGTTGTGGGGGTGATGGGAATAGTTAATGGGTACAGATTAATAGTTAGATAAGACCTACTATTTGATAGCACAATAGGGTGACTGTAGTCATTAATAACCTAATTGTACATTTTAAAATAGTGTAATTGTATTGTTTGTAATTCAAAGGATAAATGTATGAGGGTATGAATACCCCATTTTCATGACATTCTTATTTCACATTGCATGCCGTGTCAAAACATCCTATGTACCCATAAATATATACACCTACTATATACTCACAAAAGTAAAAATATTAAAAATGAAAAAATATTGAATGTCACTAATCATCAGAGAAATACAAATTAAAACTACAATGAGATCTTATACTAGTCAGAATGGCTATTATTAAAAAGTCCAAAAGAACAAGTGTTGATGAAGTTATAGAGAAAAAGGAATGCTTACACACTGTTGGTAAGAATGTAATTTAGTACAACCTCTATGGAAAACATTATGGTGATTTATCAAATAATTAAAAATAGAACTACCATTCGATCTACCAATCTCACTACTGGGTATCTAATCAAAGGAAAGCAAATAAAATAACTTTATCAAAAAGATACTTGTATTCCTATGTTCGTCACAGCATTATTTACAATGGCAAAGTCATGCAATCAATATAAGTTACCATCAGGGATGACTGGATAAAGAAAATGTGAGATACACACACATACACACACACAGACACACACATAGACACACACAAACATACACACACATACACACCATGGAATACTACTCAGCCATAAAAAATGAAATCATATATTTTGCAGCAATATGGATGCAGCTGGAGGACATTATCCTAGTAGTAAAATGACTCAGAAATATAAAATCAAAAACTATAATTTTCTTACTTATAAATGGGAGCTAAACAATGGGTACACATGGACATACAGAGTGAAATAATAGATGCTGGAGACTCTAAAAGGTGGGAGGGTGGAAAGAGGGTGAGGGATAAAATGCTACCTATTAGATACAAGGTAAACTATTTGGGTAATGGTGCACTAAATGCCCAGCCTTCCACCACTATGCAACATATTCATGGAACACAGCTGTACTTGTATCCCTAAATCTATTAAATAAAAAAATGTATATCAGCTTTATAACTGACAAAGATATATATTAGAGCCGTTCATCTTAGTGGATTATCATGTAATTTTCAGAAATCATTTTACAATTTTTGAATAGTTATTCTTCAATCAGCCAAAATATTAAGTTGATAAATGCCATTCTATGTGATCATTAAAAGAAAAACCTAAAAAGTAAAATGATTTTAAATATCACAACCAGATGAAAAATAATGCTACAGGCTAGGCATGGTGGCTCACACCTGTAATCCCAGCACTTTGAGAGGCCAAAGTGGGCAGATCACCTGAGGGCCAGAGTTCAAGACCAGTCTGACCAACATGGAGAAACCCTGTCTCTACTAAAAATACCAAATTTGCTGGGCATGGTGGTACATGCGTGTAATTCTTGTTACTCAGGAGGCTGAGGCAGGAGAATCACTTGAACCCAAAAGGTGGAGGTTGCAGTGAGCCAATATTGCACCGTTCTGCTCCAGCCTGGGCAACAGGAGTGACATTCTATCTCTAAATAAATAAATAAAAATGCTACAAAAGATTGAACAACTGCTATATGCTAGACACTCTCTGGGTACTTTGTTTCAATTACTGCTCACACTCATTTTGTGAAGGTATTCTTATTTGCCTCTTTTACAGATGGTGAAACTAAAGTTCATAGAGGTTAAGTAACTTGGTAAAGGTCACATGGCTAGTGAGTGTCCATTCTCAGGTTTAAATGCAAGCTTGTCTATTTTTTACTTGAGTAATCAGAAAATAAAATTTATTTTTCTGTTGTATATATTTAAAGTATGTAACATAATGTTTTGATATACGTATACCTAGTAAAATGAATGTAACACTCAAGCAAGTTAACATATCTATCATCTCATAGTTACCTTTTTTATGTGTAACACACACAAATGTGTTGTATTTTAAGAGTTCTTTTAGATAAAAAGAACTACAATCTATTCTCTTAGCAAACATACGGTATGTAATACAGTATTATTAACTACGGTTCTTATACTATACGTTAGATCTCTAGACTTATCTTACATAACTGCAATTTTGCACCCTTTGATCTGTGTACCCTTTGATTTACGTCTTCCCATTTCTTGTGCCCTTGATGCTGGTACTCACCATTATACTTTATATTCTATGTATTTGACTTTTTAAAGAGGATTTTACATCTATTATGCAGTATGTTTCTGTCTTTGGCTTATTTCACCTATTATAATGTTCCTCTAGGTTCATCTATGTTGTCTCTCTTTTCCTCTTTTTTCAGGATCTCTATATTGTCTCAAAGGAGGATTTCCTTTGCTTATCAAACCAATATTTTATATTTTTTCTTTGCTTTAGTCAAAATAGTTACCAGAAAAATCACGTGATCATTTTCATAATAACATTAACTGGCAGTAAAGCCCAGGATACTCTTATCGGCAGGTGGATGAGCTTAGCAATTTAAGAATAATGCTGAAATAAAACTTGTTTTGTGGGGTGTCCTTTACTGGTGTGCTTTTGCATATGTTTAATTTTGTATTCCAATGCATTTCCTTTAAAAATTAGGTAGCTAATGAATTAGGTAGATAAATGAATGAAAATTTCTCATGCTAACAAGTATTAATCACCCCTAATGTCAAATTTCTTTCTTTCTTTTTTCTTTAGTGCTTTTACTAAAATTACTGAGTTTTAGCTGGCCACCCAGCTAACAACTAGATTTTTAAGACTCCTTTTTAGCTAGGTGGGAGGATATATCTATGATCTGGGCTAATGATAATTTAGCAGAACTGATATTTGCTCTTCAATGGAGTGAGTGTGACCTCTTGATATTTATTTTTCTTTCCAACCAACTGGAATGTAGAAGTGGCTCCAGAAGCTGGGGCAAACATTTTGGAGCTGATGTGGGAAACTATGTGGTGAGAATGCTAGAGCAGCAAGAGCTGGCCCTAGTTTACTGTATACTTGGATGTTGCATGAGAGAGAAATAAATTACTATGTTGTGTAAACCATAGTTATATTTTGATCTTACAACTGCAGATACTTATTTCATAAATACAATGTTACCACCAAAGGAACAAAATAGGTGGGAAAATTATGAAAAAGACCTACAAATTAAATGATTCTATGGAAACTGTGTTTTTGAAAGCCACAAATGAACTTTCAAATGGAATTTGATGCTTTGGAAATCATGTCAAATTAGCCAAAATGCCAAGACCTACATGAGTAACCATGTGATCTCAGCCATGTGGAAGAATGCATTTAGTGATGGGGGAGTGTAGTGAACACAAAGTACAGGCTTCATCCACAAGGGAAGCTGATGGTTATCTCCATTTGGTTGCTACCATGCAGAAATGCCGGTTCAGTATAGCTTCATCTTCCTTTTTCTTTCCTTCATGAATAACTGGTATCCCAGAAACTTATATGAGATCTCTCACATTTTGTTGTTATTATTTTTGAGATGGAGTTTTACTCTTGTTGCCCAAGCTGGAGTGCAGTGGTGTGATCTCAGCTCACTGCAACCTCTGCCTCCCAGGTTCAAGCAATTCTCCTGCCTCAGCCCCCCCCCCCAAGTAGCTAGTATTACAGGTGCATGCCACCACGCCTGGCTAACTTTTTGTATCTGTAGTAGAAACAGGGTTTCACCCCCATATTAGCCAGGCTGGTCTCAAACTCCTGACCTTAGGTTATCTGCCCACCTTGGCCTCCCAAAGTATTGGCATTACAGGCATGAGCCACTGTGCAAACTCCCACATTTTCAATCTTGACAATTGTAACATGCTACTAGCTGTTAATATCATGATCCCCCTCTTGATCATTTAAATAGCTATATTTCCAAGCATCTCTTGAACTAATGGTGCCACTATGACAGTTCTGGTCATTGTGAATGTAAGATAAATCACTTGTTGGAACTTTGAAGATAGCTTTGTTAAATTGGACTGACCCAGTTGGAAAGCACACCTTTTATCTTTTACTTTTTTGTTTCTTTCTTGGTGTAACACTTTTAAAATGCTGAAGGTAATCAGAAAACACAAGGATAAAAGCCACATGCTAAGGTCAGATGACAGTGTACAATGATGAAATAAATATCTATGTACACACATTCTTTCTCCCATGTGTGAGTATATCTGAGGATATATTCCCTTGAGAGATTACTGAGTCAAAAGAATATGCATTTCATATTTTCATAGATTTTACCAAATTGTTCTTCTTAGAGAAAGTAATGATTTATGGTCTCCCGATAATGTAAGTGATTGCTCACTTCCTGCAACCTGGCCAATTGTGTGGCACAAAATGTTTGATCTTTGTCAACTCAATGGTTAGAAACATTGGTTGCATCACTTTTGGATAAATTTGTGAAAATTTTAATGTTTAAGAGCCAAATGATTTATTTGGTGTGTTCTTTGTCCATTTTTCTACTGTTACTTTTTCTTATGGGTTAGTAAATATTCTTTAGACAGCGAGAACTCACCCTTTATCTTGATAAATGTAAATATTTCATCCAAATTTGGCTTTTGACTTTGTTTGTAGTGGTTTTGCCTTGCAATACAGTTTCATTTTTACGTAGTTATCCATCTTTTCTTTATGGCTTCTTTTGATGTTTACTTAGAAAGATCTTCCCCATCTCATAATTGTAAAGTCAATTTTTCCAAATTATTTGATTTTATTTATTATTATAGTTTTATTTTTAACATGTGAACCTGTGACCATCTGGATTTTATTTTGTGTAAGAAATGAAATGGAAATAAAATCTGCCATGTGTGTTCCTATGCAACAATTCTGCATGTTCTTCACATGTACCCCAAAACCTAAAATGCAATAAAATAAATAAATGGGAAAAAAAAAAGAAGAAGTACAAACTACATTTCTGGAAAATGCTACAACTGAAAAAAAAAATTATTCTAAAAATTCCAGATGGCTCACCAAGTGTCCTAACATCATTTAAGGAACATTCCATATTTTCATCACTGTTAGTTAAGGTCAATGATTCACTTTCTAAAATACTGCATTTTAGGGGGTTATGTCTGGATGATATTTTGTTCTATTTATCTGTCTATTTATTCCATGTGATTTTAATTACTAAAGGTATACTGATGTCTGATAGGGCTAGTCCTCTGTCATTAATTCTTTTCAGTTAGAGTTTCCATTATTCTTGCATGCTAACTTTTCCACTTTAATTTTAGAATCAGCATGTCAGTGTTGGAAATAATCCTATTGAAGTTTTAACTGGCATTTCATTCCATAAATAGAGTCATTTAGAAAAGAATTGACACATTTTTCCCCCTAAAATAGGGTCTTTCTATTTCCAGTCTTTGTGCCCTTCAGTCATGTTTGCAATTTTCTTCATAGAAATAGTGCATATATTTTAAAGTTTATTTTTAGATCTCCCTTCCTTCTGTCCATCCTTTCTTATTCTTTTTCTGTTTCTCCCCATCTCTCTCATCTTCCTTCTTACCTTCTTCCAAAAGTCTGCCTTCCTTCGTTTTTTCTTTTTTACCTCTCTTTCTCCCTTCACCCTCCCTCTCTCATTCTTCCCTTCTTTTTCTTTTCTCATTTTCTTCTTCACTTTTTATTTCCTTCTTTATTTTTTACCTACTATAAATGGGGTCTTTTCTTTCATTGTATTTTTTAATGAGTTTGTTGATTCAAGATTAGCATAATTTAAAGCATGTATCTTTAAAGTATATAAAAGAATATATATATAATGTGTGTGTGTGTGTGTATGTATATATATGCATACCACCTATGAACTTAAAAAATAAAAAAATACTGGTGCTTTTGAAGCCTCTTGTATGTCTTTTCATAAAAACTATTTTTTTCTCTTTTCCTCTTTCTGGGTAGGGAAACTAGTATGTTGAAGTTTACGTTCACCATTTCATTAATCTTTCTTACTGTTTTCCAGAAAATTAATGTGAATTCCCAAATAATGTTTTAGTAGTGTCTGCTTTCATAAACATATAAATAGTATGTATTCTATGGGTTTTTTAAAAAATTCATTTTATTCAAAGTTTGTTTATATATATACATATATTCTGGTGAGTGTAAAGATAGTTTTTTTTTTAAATAAACTTCCTTGCTATTTACTGTTTCATTATGACAATACAAAAATTATCCAAATGTCCATCCATTTTACTTCTGATGGACATTTCGATTATTTCTAATTTATCTGATATTACAAATAATATTGCAAAAAACTTTCTTTTACATGTCTCCATATGCACCTATGTAAAAGAGTCTAAGATATGTAGTTTAAAATGATATTACCGACTCATAGAAACATTATGCTCAACTTTAGCTTATAAGATGATGTCAAATTATTTTCCAAGTGTTTGTATCAATTTCTATTCCCACTATGAACTACAGAAGTTCCCATCACTTCACACCCTTTTCAACTCTTGGTATAATCAATAAAAAATGCTAAAAACCCAAAAGGCCAGAATGCCTCTTCTCCAAATAATCTCAGTGTCTCTCCATCAAGGGAAAAGAACTGGAGAGAGAATCAGATGGATGAATTGACAGTAGTAGGCTTCAGAAAATGGGTAATAAAAAACTACACTGTGCTAAAGAAGCATGTTCTAACCCAATGAAAAGAAGCTAAGAACCTTCATAAAAGGTTAGAGGAGCTGCTAACTAGAATAACCAGCTTAGAAAGGAAAATAAATGACTCGATGGAGCTGAAAAACCCAGCAGGAGAACTTTGTAAAGCATATACAGGTATCAATAGCCAATTTGACCAAGTGGAAGAAAGGATATCAGAATTTGGAGACCATCTTGCAGAAATGAGGCATGCAGACAAGAATAGAGTGGAAAGAATGAAAAGAAATGAACAAAGCCTTAAAAAAAATATGAAGCTTCATTAAAATACGGAACCTACCATTGCTCGGAGTACCAGAAGGGGATGGAGAGAATGGAGACAAGCTGGAAAACACACTTCAGGATATTACCCAGGAGAACTTCCCCAACCTAGCAAGACAGGCCAACATACAAATTCAAGAAATACAGAGAACACTGCTAAGATACTCCATGAGAAGATCAACCCCAAGACACACAATTATCAAATTCTCTAAGCTCGAAATAAAGGAAAAATTGTTAAGGGCAACCAGAGAAAAAGGCCAGGTCGCCTACAAAGAGAAGCCCATAAGACTAGAAGTGGACCTCTCAAAAGAAACCCTATAAGCCAGAAGAGATTGGCAGGCAAATTCAACATTCTTAAAAGGATTATCAACCAAGCATTTCATATCCAGCCAAACTAAGCTTCATAAGTGAAGGAGAAATAAAATCTTTTCCAGAAAAAAAAATGCTGAGGGATTTCATTACCATCCTGCCTTGCAAGAGCTCCAGAGAGAAGCACTAAATATAGGGGGGAAAAAAAGCACCTGGTACCAGCCACTGCAAAACACACCAAAATATAACAACCAATGACACTATGAAAAAACTGCATCAACTAGTGTGAAAAATAACCATATAGCATCAAGATGACAGGATCAAATTCACACATAAAAATACTAACCTTAAATGTAAATAGGCGAAATGCCCTAATTAAAAGATACAAATTGGCAAACTGGAAAATGAGTCAAGACCCATTGCTGTGTTGTATTCAGGAGACTCATCTAATGTACAAAGACAGACATAGGCTCAAAATAAAGGGATGGAGGAAAATTTCCCAAGCAAGTGGAAAGCAAAAAAA
>NW_016107399.1:6984149-6988664 GCF_001604975.1 Cebus imitator | reverse complement strand
GATTGAAAAAGACAAAAACGAGCATGGCATTATGGTAAAGGAAACAATTCAACAAGAAGACCATACTATTCTAAATATATATGCTCCTAATACAGGCATACTCAGATTCATAAAACAAGTTTGTAAAGACATACAAAGAGACTTCCACTTCCACACAATAATAGTGGGAGACTTTAACACCCCACTGTCAGTAGTAGACAGAACAATGAGACAGGAAATTAACAAGGATATTTAGGACTTGAACTCAGCTCTGGATCAGGTGGGCCCAATAGACATATACAGAACTCTCCAACCCAAATCAACAGAATATACATTCTTCTCAGTGCCATGGTACTGATTTTAAAATTGACCAGATAATTGGAAGTGAAACACTCCTCAGCAAATGTAGAAGAACTGGAATCATAACAGTCTCTCAGAAACACAGTGCAATCAAGTTAGAACTCAGGATTAAGAAACTCACTCAAAAACATACTGTTGTATGGAAATTGAACAACCTACTTCCTAAGGACTCCTGGATATAAACAGTGATATTAAGGCAGAAATCAAGAAGTTTTTTGAAACCAATGAGAACATGGAGACAATGTACCAGAATCTGTGGGACACAGCTAAAACAGTGTTAAGAGTGAAATTTATAGCACTAAATGCTCACCTCAGAAAGCTCGAAATATCTCAAATTGACACTCTAGCATCACAATTAAAAGAGCTAGAGTATCAAGAACAAACTAATCCAAACACTAGCAGAAGAAAATAAACAACTAATATCAGAAAAGAATTGAACTAGACAGACACATGAAAAGCCCTCCAAAAAAATCAGAAATCCAGGAGCTGGTTTTTCAAAAAAAACTAACAAAATAGATAGACCACTAGCTAAACTAATATAGAAAAAAAGAGAGAGAAGAATCAAATAGACACAGCAAAAATTATAAGGGAATATCACCACTGACCCTACAGAAAGACAAACTACCAGTCAGAGAATACTATAAACACCTCTATGCAAATAAACCAGAAAACCTAGAAGAAATGGGTAAACTCCTGGACACAGACACCCTCTCAAGTCTAAACCAGGATGATGTTGAATCCCTGAGTAGACCAATAACAAGTTCTGAAATTGAGGCAGTAATTAGTAGCCTACCAACCAAAAAAACAAAAACAACAAACAAAACAAAACAAAACAAAACAAAAAAACAACCCAGGAGCAGACAGACTCACAGCTGAATTCTACCAGTAACACAAAGAGGAGCTGATACCGTTTCTTCTGAAATTATTCCAAACAATTGAAAAAGAGGGACTCCTCCCTAACTCATTTCATGAAGCCAGCATTATTCTGATACCCAAACCGGAAAGAGACACAACAACAAAGAAACTTCAGGCCAATATCTCTAATGAACATTGATTGAAAAATCCTCAATAAAATGCCGGTAAACTGAATCTAGCCGCAAATCAAAAAATGTATCCACCACCATCATGTTGGTCATCCCTGTGATGCAAGGCTGATTCAACATACACAAATAAAGAAACATAATCCATCATATTAAACAGAACCAAAGACAAAAATCACATGATTATCTCAATAGATGCAGGAAAGGCCTTTGATAAAATTCAACATTCCTTCATGTTAAAAACTCTTAATAAACTAGATATTGAAGGAACATATTTCAAGATAATAAGAACTATTTATGGCAAACCCACAGCCAATATCATACTGAATGGGCAAAAGCTAGAAGCATTCCCTTTGAAAACCGGTACAAGACAAGGATGCCCTCTCACACTACTCCTATTCAACATAGTATTGGAAGTTCTGGCCAGGGCAATCAGGCAAGAGAAAGAAAGGATATTCAAATAGATGGAGAGGACGTCAAATTGTCTCTGGAGATGGCATGATTCTGTATTTGGAAAACCCTATTACATCAGCCCCAAAACTCTTTAAACTGATAAGCAACTTCAGCAAAGTCTCAGGATACAAAAATCAATGTGCAAAAATTACAGGCATTTCTTTACACCAATGGTAGACATGCAGAGAGCCAAATCATGAGTGAACTCCCATTCACAAATGCTACAAAGAGAATATAATACTTAGAAATACAGCTAACAAGAAATGTGAAGGAAGGACCTTTTCAGGGAGAACTACAAACCACTGCTCAAGGACATAAGAAGGGACACAAACAAATGGAAAAACATTCCATCCTCAAATGGATAGAAAGAATATTGTGAAAATGGCCATACTGCCAAAGTAATTTATAGATTCAGTGCTATTCCCATCAAACAACAATTGACATTCTCCACAGAAATAGGAAAAAAAAAACTATTTTCAATTACATATGGAATTAAAGAAGACACCATATAGGTAAGACAGTCCTAAGCAGAAAGAACAAAACTGGAGGCATTATGCTACCTGGCTTCAAACTATACAACAAGGCTATGGTAACCAAAACAACATGGCACTGGTACCAAAGCAGACATATAGACCGATGACACGGAATAGAGACCTCAGAATAACACTACATACCTACAATCATATGATTTTTGACAAACCTGCCAAAAACAAGCAATGGGGAAAGGATCTCGTATTCAGTAAATGGTGCTGGGAAAACTGGCTAGCCATATGCAGAAAACTGAAACTAGATGCCTTCCTTATGCCTTATACAAAAATTAACTCTAGATGAATTAAAGACTTAAATGTAAAACTTGAAACCCTAAAAACCCTAGAAGCAAACCGAGGCAGTACAATTCAGGACATTGGCATGGGCAAAGACTTCATGACAAAAACACCAAAAGTAATTGCAACAAAAGCCAAAATTGACAAATGGGGTCTAATTAAATTAAACAGCTTCTGCACAAAAAAGAAACTGTCAGAGTCAACAGATAACCTACAGAATGGGAGAAAATCTTTGCAATCCACGCATCTGAGAAAGGTCTAATATCCAGTCTACAAGAAACTTGAAAAAATTTACAAGAAATGAAAACCACCTCAAAAAGCGGCAAAAGATATGAACAGATACTTCTCAAAAGAAGACACATACATGGCCAGCAAACATATGAAAAAAAGCTCAACATTGCTGATCATTAGAGAAATACAAATCAAAACCACAATGAGGTACCATCTCATGCCAGTCAGAATGGTTATTATTAAAAAATTAAGGAACAATAGATGCTGGTGAGGCTGTGGAGAAATAGGAATGCTTTTGCACTGTTGGTGGGAATGTAAATTAGTTCAACTATTGTGGAAGACAGTGTGGTGATTCCTCAAGGATCTAGTACGAGAAATACCATTTGATCCAACAATCTCATTACTGTATATGTACTTGAAGGAATACAAATCATTCTACTATAAAGATATGTGCACATGTATATTTATTGCGGCATGATTTACAATGGCAAAGACATGGAACTAACCCAAATGCTCATCAATGATAGACTGGTTAAAATGTGGTATATATACACTATGGAATATTATGCAGCTATAAAGAGGAATGAGATCATGTTCTTTGCAGGGACATGGATGAAGCTGGAAGTCATCATCCTCAGGAAGCTAACACAGAAACAGAAAATGAAATACTGTGTGTTCTCACTCGTAAGTGGGAGCTGAACAATAAGAACACATGGACACAAAGATGGGGACACACACCGGGGCCTGTTGGAGGGTGGGGAATGAGGGGAGGGAACATAAAGGGCCAGTCAATAGGTGCAGCAAACCACCATGGCAAATGTATACCTATGTAAAAAACCTGCATGTTCTGCAAATGTATCCCATGTTTTTTAGATGAAATAATAAAAAGAATTGGTTTTTGTTTGATTTTGCTAACATTTTCAACCCTGTAGTTCTTGTCCTTTTCTTCTGAGTTCTTAATAAATATTTTCTCTTGATGGTTGTAATTTAATTTTCATTTTTGGTGATATATATATATATATGTATGTGTGTGTGTGTGTGTGTATATATATATATATTTCCCCCCTTGTACTTTGAAAGCTTATTTTTCATGTGCTCTCATTATCCCATCATACATTGTCTGTGTACTTGTATCTATACTTTAGATCTTTATTTTAAAATGTTTTAGATTAATGAAAATATTTATCATGATTTTCATCTGCTCTGTAGCCACATTTTTCTAAGGTTTGTTTTTCTTCATTCTTTTCTCTCTTTTTTCCCTTGAAGTACCTCTGTAGAAAGATAATGCTGTATCTATTTTTTTAATTACTTATTTACTAATCTTGCAATAGTTATATACAGAGGTTTATTTGTGGGAACTTCCAAGGTAGAATTCAGGATACCAGCAATTATTTCTGGTTTGAAATAATGTTCTTATTGGCTGAACATGGTGGCTCATCCCTGTACTTTCAGGACTTTGGGAGGCTGAGGCAGGCAGATCACTCTAGGTCAGGAGTTTAAGAACAGCCTGGCCAACATAGTGAAACTCTGTCTCTACCAAAAAAACAAAAATTAGCTGGGCATAGTGGCATATACCTATAATCCTAGTACTCTAGAGGCTGAAGCAGGAGAATTGCTTGAACCTGGGA
>NW_016107399.1:6917848-6984109 GCF_001604975.1 Cebus imitator | reverse complement strand
AAAAAAAAAAAAAAAAAAAAAAAAAAAAAAAAAAAAAAAAAAAAAAAAAAAAAAAAAAAAAAAAGAGAAAGTAAGTTATGATAAAAACATAGGGCTTTTCTTTGAGTGAGAGAGAAAGAGAAAGAGAGAGAGTGAGAGTGTGTGTCTGTGTCTGTGTCTGTGTCTGTGTCTGTGTGTGTTCTGCCACTCCTCTTTGATTAGCACAGATAATGGGCTTTAGTGCTGATCATAATTTACATTGTCATCTACCCTGATCAGGAGCCCCCTCTCTATATGTATAATGTGACTGTGTATTTCCTCATTCCTTGCTGCTCCTGTTATTCCATGATGCTAATTGGGGTTAAGGGAAGATCCTACTGCCAAGTTGGAAACTCACTACCAAGTTGGAAATTCCAAAATAAAGAATAATTAATTTTTATTTTCACAGTGAGAGCTGGGAGGGAAAAACTATTTGGTCAGGTTTGTCTGATATAAAAAACTTGCCTAGTCTTACAATCTTCCTGGGTTGCCCCTGTTTCCACTTTTTAAAAACTTCAGTGGATTTGGTAGTTCTTCCTCATCTATTGTAATTTGTGGTTACAGATGTCCAAGTTGGGTCAAAGATGATGTTTTTATGTATATTTAAAAATTCTCAATCTTTCAGTAGTCAGTTTTAAGTGGTGAGGGGGAATAATAAACAGTGGTATGTCACCATCTTAAATTTTGAAATCCATTTTGTTGAACACACTTTGCATAATAATCACACAGCTATCTTCTCTGTGTTATAAAACAGAACTCTATTCTTATCACACTTACTAACCTCTATCACCATGACAAGTGTTATCCTTCATAAACAGAGACATTTAAAAAAATGTAAGGAAGACTTTTAGCTTCTTCTCCATTCCGTACTGTTTAAGACAAATTAGAAAATGAGGATTGAATTATATTTACCTACTAAAATAACCGATGCTCTCTTAAGATATGTTCTGGAGCTCCACAGGAATCCTAAGGTATCAGATATCAAATCTCTAATGTAGTTCCTGTGAGAAATAATCTGAGAATAAAAAGTGGAGGGGGTGGGGAATTGTAGAAATAGCACAATTACTCCCTCTAGAAAGGCTTCAACATACCAAATCAGGATCAAATTAAAAGTTGGGGATTTTATTTTTGTGTGAACTATACTCTTGTTCCCAAACTCAATTCTCCTTTTCCATTCTTTGGTTAGCATTCACCCATCCCCACTTGTCTATCATTGCTGTTCACACTGGGTTTCAGAGGACTAGCTCATGAGGCAGTGGCAAAGTAATTCTAGTTTTCTTTTTCGTGATCTGGGGTGTTCTTCCTACCTTAGTACCCATCTATAGCTCAAAATGGGTGGGATGGATGAAGAAGAAAAGATAGATGATCAATGTTGGGAATGAGGAAGTGGAAAATTATAATTCCTCTCAGCTCCAGGTATGATCACTCACTTAAGATCCTTTCTTCCATTTTATTTTCTCCAAGATCCAATCTTATATCTTATCCCAATCACAGTTTCTAATCACTTTGGATATACTTTAAGCTTTTCTACAACTCTTATAGTAGTAAAAATGGAAGGGCCACTTACAAGATTGTTACAGATATTGAGCACCACCATCTCAAAACTGTAATTTGCATTTTTGAGCAAATATGATGTTGACCACTTTAATTGTAAGGTACATATTTTTAATGTATATTTACATGCCTGTGAGACAGAAAAAGGTCAGTGAAGATCTATTTATCTGTTGTTAGATAAAACATTGTAGTTCCTTGTAAAATTATGAAAGAGAAGATCAAATGACTTACGTTAGCTACTCTTTCTTCGTCATCCTCCAAAAAGACGATTAGGGGCACTAAGCCTCCTAGAACCACATCGCTCAGCATCCATGTGTACTGACTCATTTCCCTAAGTAACTCACCAAAATGTCGAATTGCCATACTTCGAATGCCTCCATTAATCTGAAAAAGAAAAGGCCTTATCTGAAAATAATGTCAGGGCTTTTTTCTTCAATAATCTACACACACGCACACACCCCTGATGTAAGTATACATACTATATATGTATATGTGCATATAAACATGCCATATGAAACTTTATTTTTAGAAAGAATTCACATTGGGTTTCAGTAGTTAGTGCACCTTTTAATTTTAAAATAATATTTGCTTACCTGTTATTCACAATAGCCAAGATATGGAATTAACCTAAGTGTCCATCAGTGGAACAATTGAAATACTTTTCAGCCTTAAAAAAGAATAAAATCTTATGTACGACACGGATGAACTTGGAGGACATCATGCTATTTGAAATCAGCCAGGAAGAAAAAGACAGATATTGCATGATCTCGCTTATATGTGGAATATTAAAAGGTTGAACTCATAGAAGAGGAGAACATCATGCTGTTTGAAATCATCCAGGAGCAGAAAGACAAATATTGCATGATCTCACTTATATGTGGAATATTAAAAGGTTGAACACATAGAAGAGGAAAGTGGGACTAGTGCCAGCAGCTGAAGGGTGATGAGAGGCACTGAGGGAGTTGTTGGTTAAAGGATATAAAGTTTCTGTTTGACAGGATGAATAAATTCTAGAAATCTAATGTAAGTCTAGTTATATTAGACTATAGTTAATAATGTAATTTAAACTTTAAAATTGCAAAGAGATTAGATCTTAAATGTTCTCAGCACAAAAAAAAAAATGATATGTGAGGTACGGCTATGTTAATTTTGTTTGATTTAATCATTTCACAATATATACATATATCAAAACATCATATTGTACTCTGTAAATATAATTTTAATTTATTAATTATGCCTTAATAAAGATAAAAAATATATAAACTAGTAAAAGAAGGTACTTACCAAAATTCAGATTGCATTAAAAAACTCCTGTGAAAAATGAGTTTCTTAAATTCAGGAAGCTGATTAGTATTTAATAATGTCCTAAAATTATAAACTGGAATAGTGTGTATAACTTGGAGATAATTTTTGTAAAGATAGTTAGAGTAATGTAACCATGCTCTGTTCAAAGGCTGGAGGACTTGGCTGAGTTGCCACTGAGTAGCAAGGGGAGCTCTTGGCCTACTGGCATACAACCAGGTTTTCAAGGGCTATTTATGCCAAATAGGAAGGTAATTGGATAAAAATAATTCTAGAAAGGAAAAATTGCAAGTCAGAAGAGGTTAATTATTTTTATTTATTTGTATTTTATTAGAGACAGGGTCTCACTCTGTTGTCCAGGTTAGAGTGCAGAGACAGGATCATAACTCACTGCAACTTTGAACCCCTTGGCTGTAACAACCCTCCCACTGGTCTCAAGCTCTTGAGGTCAAGCAATCCTCCCATGTCAGTCTTACAAAGTGTTGGGATTACAGGCGTGAGCCACTACACTTGGCCTAAATTTTAAAAAACATGTCATCACCTTCTGGTTTTGAGGAAATGTTTATAATCTCGTATTGAAAATGATTTTTATATGAGCATTCTGACTACTTTATCAGATATATGACCTTGGCCAAATATTGACTTCTCTTTGCCTTAGTTTCTTTACATGAAAATTGGATAATAGTAATACAGTTGCTTAGAGATTTATGTAAGATAGCTCATGTAAGTCCTTTAGAAAACCCCCTGCTATATATTAAGTGTTCAATAAATTAAGCTTTTTTTTTTTTTTCTTTAAGTTCTGGGATACAAGTGCAGAAAGTGTAGGTTTGTTACAAATGTCTATGTGTTCCATGGTGGTTTGCTGCATCTATCATCCCATCATCTACGTTTTAAGCCCTGCATGCATTAGCTATTTATCCTAATGTTCTACCTCCCTTGCCACCCACCCCTCAAGTGGCCCCGGTGTGTGTTGTTCCCCTCTGTGTCCATGTGTTCTCATTGTTCAACTCCCATTTATGAGTGAGAACATGCAGTGTTCAATTTTCTGTTCCTGTGGCTACCGGTTTCATCCATGTTCCTACAAAGAACATGACCTTCATTCCTTTTTATGGCTTCATAGTATTCCATGGTGTACATACACCACATTTTCTTTATCCAGTCTATCATTGATAGACATTTGGGTTGGTTCCATGACTTTGCTATTGAAAATAGTGCTGCAATAAACATACATGTGCATGTGTCTTTATAGTAGAATGATTTGTATTCCTTCGAGTATATATGCAGTAATGTGATTGCTGGGTCAAATGGTATTTCTGGGTCAAGATCCTTCAGGAATCACCACAGTATCTTCCACAATGGTTGAACTAATTTATATTCCCACCAACAGTGCAAAAGCTTTTCTATTTCTCCACAGCCTCACCAGCATCTATTGTTCATTGACTTCTTTTTTTTGACAAAAAGAAATGGTTTTCCGTTATTAGTTGCTCATATGCTCACTGTTACAATCATAGAATCCAGAACATATTAGGTTTGCTGCACACTTACTTGTATGTTTTCTTTCTTTCTTTTTTTTATTGTACCTTGGACTCTGGGGTACATGTGCACATCCTGCATCCTGCAGGATTGTTGCATAGGTACATACATGCCATGGTGGTTTGCTCTCTCCATCCCCTCCAACCCCTGTTGTGTACATCAGGCATTTCTCCTGCTGCGATCCCTCCCCATCCTCCCTGCCCCCACCCCGCTTTCCCTCCCCTTCCCGCCCTTCCACCCCCACACCTAGCCCAGTGGGTGTTCTCTTCCCTGTGCCCAAGCATTCTCATTTTTCGTCACCCGCCCATGTGAGAAAACAGGCGGTGTTTAGTTTTCTGTTCTTGTGTCAGTTTGCTGAGAATGATGGTTTCTAGATTCATCCATGTCTCTACAAAGGACACAAACTTGTCATTTTTTATGGCTGCATAGTATTCCATGGTGTATATGTACCACATTTTCTTTGTCCAGTCTATCATTTATGGACATTTGGGTTGGTTCCAGGTCTTTGCTATCATAAACATTGCTGCAAAAAACATACATGTGCATGTGTCTTTATAATAGAGTGATTTATAATCCTTTGAGTATATACCCAGTAATAGGATTGCTGGGTCAAATGGAATAGGAATCACCACACTGTCTTCCATAATGGTTGAACTAATTTACACTCCCACTAACAGTGTAAAAGTGTTCCTGTTTCTCCACATCCTCTCCAGCATCTGTTGTCTCCAGATTTTTTAATGATTGCCATTCTAACTGGCATGAGATGGTATCTCAATGTGGTTTTGATTTGTGTTTCTCTAATGACCAATGATGATGGCATTTTTTCATATGTTGCTTGGCCACATATATGTCTTCTTTTGAAAAGTGTCTGTTCATATGCTTCACCCACTTTTGAATGGGTTTGTTTTTTTCTTGTAAATCTGATTTAGTTCTTTGTAGATTCTGGATATTAGCCCTTTGTCAGATGGGTAGATTGCAAAAATTCTTTCCCATTCTGTTGGTTGCCGGTTCACTCTAATGATTGTTTCTTTTGCTGTTCAGAAGCTCTTAAGATTAATTAGATCTCATTTGTCTATTTTGGCTTTTGTTGCCAATGCTTTTGGTGTTTTATTCATGAAGTCCGTGCCTATGCCTATGTCCTGGTTGGTGTTGCCTAGGTTTTCTTCTAGGGTTTTTATGGTGTTAGTTCTTATGTTGAAATCTTTAATCCATCTGGAGTTAATTTTTGTGTAAGGTGTCAGGAAGGGGTCCAGTTTCAGCTTCCTGCATATGGCTAGCCAGTTTTCCCAACACCATTTATTAAACAGGGAATCCTTTCCCCATTGCTTGTTGTTGTCTGGTTTGTCAAAGATCAGATGGTTGTAGATGGGTGACATTGTTTCTGAGGCCTCTGTTCTGTTCCTTTGGTCTATATCCCTGTGTGGGTACCAGTATCATGCTGTTTTGATTACTGTAGCCTTGTAGTATAATTGGAAGTCAGGTAGTGTGATGCCTCCAGTTTTGTTATTTTTGCTTAGGATTGTCTTGGCTACATGGGCTCTCTTTTGGTTTCATATGAAGTTTAAAGTGGTTTTTTCCAGTTCTGTGAAGAAGGCCAATGGTAGCTTGATGGGGATAGCATTGAATCTATAAATTACTGTGGGCAGTATGACAATTTTTGCAATATTGATTCTTCCTAACCATGAGCATGGAATGTTTTTCCATCTGTTTGCATCCTCTCTTATTTCCTTGAGCAGTGGTTTGTAGTTCTTCTGGAAGAGATATTTTACATCCTTTGTTAGTTGTATTCCTAGGCATTTTATTCTCTTTGTAGCAATTGTAAATGGGAGTTTGCTCATGATTTGACTCTCTGTTTGTCTTATTGGTGTATAGGAATGCTTGTCATATCTGCACATTGATTTTATATCCTGAGACTTTGCTGAAGTTGCTTATCGGCTTAAGGAGTTTTTGGGCTGAGATGATGGAGTCTTCTAAATATATGATCATGTCATCTGCAAATAGGGACAATTTGACAACTTCTTTTCCCAACTGAATGCTGTTTATTTCTTTTTCTTGCCTAATTACTCTGGCTAGAACTTCCAATACTATTTTGAATAGGAGTGGTGAGAGAGGACATCCTTGTCTAGTGCCAGATTTTCAAGGGAATGCTTCTAGTTTTTGACTGTTCAGTATGATATTGGCTGTGAGTTTGTCATAAACAGCTTTTATTATTTTGAGATGCATTCCATGAATACCTAGTTTATTGAGAGTTTTTAGCATAAAGGGCTGTTGAATTTTGTTGAAGGCCTTCTCTGCGTCTATTGAGATAATCATGTGGTTTTTGTCTTTGATTCTGTTTATGTGGTGGATTACGTTTATAGATTTGTGTACGGTGAACCAGCCTTGCATCCCTGGGATGAAGCCTACATGATCGTGGTCAGTAAGCTTTTTGATGTGCTGTTGGATTCAGTTTGCCAGTATTTTACTGAATATTTTTGCATCAATGTTCATCATGAATATTGGCCTGGAGTTTTCTTTTTTAGTTGTGTCTCTGCCAGGTTTTGGTATCAGGATGATACTGGTCTCATAGAGTTGAGGAGGATTCACTGTTTTTGTATTGTCTTGGGAGTGTGCAAGTGTCCAGGAATTTGTCCATTTCTTCCAGATTTACTGGTTTATGTGCATAGAGCTCTTTGTAGTAATGTCTGATGGTAGTTTGTATTTCCGAGGAATCGGTGGTGATCTTCCCTTTATCCTTTTTATTGCATCTATTTGATTCTTTTTTTTCTTTTTTATTAGTCTAGCTAGTGGTCTACTTTGTTGATCTTTTCAAAAAACCAGCTTCTGGATTTATTGATTTTTTGAAGTGTTTTTTTGTATCTCTGTCTTCTTCAGTTCTGTTCTGATCTTAGTTATTTCCTGTCTTCTGCTTGCTTTTAAGATTTTTTTTGATCGTGTTCCTCTAGCTCTTTCAACTTGACGATAGGGTGTCACTTTTAGATCTTTCCTTATTTCTAATGTGGGCATTTATTGCTATAAATTTCCCTCTAGACACTGCTTTAAATGTGTCCCATAGATTCTGGTACATTGTGTCTTCATTTTTATTGGTTTCAAAGAACAGTTTTATTTCTGCCTTCATTTCATTGTTTATCCATTCATCATTCAGGAGCCAGTTGTTCAGTTTCCACGTGATTGTGCAGTTTTGAGTGCTTTTCTTAATCCTGAGTTCTAATTTGATTGCACTGTGGTCTGAAAGACTGTTTGTTATGATTTCTGCTCTTTGGCATTTTCTGAGGAGTGATTTACTTCCAATTATGTGGTCAATTTTAGATTAAGTGTGATGTGGTGCTGAGAAGAATGTGTATTCTGTGGATTTGGGGTGGAGTGTTCTGTAAATGTCTATTAGGTCTGCTTGGTCCAGAGCTGCATTCATGTCCTGGATATCCTTGTTGACTTTCTGTCTTGTCGATCTGTACAATATTGCCAGTGGAGTATTAAAGTTTCCCACTATTATTGTGTGGGAGTCTAGGTCTCTTTGTAGGTCATTAAGAACTTGCTTTGTGTATCTGGGTGCTCCTGCATTGGGTGCATATATATTTAGGATAGTTAGCTCTTCTTGTTACATTGATCCTTTTACCATTATGTAATGCCCTTCTTTTGTCTCTTTTGATCTTTGTTGGGTTAAAGTCCATTTTGTCAGAGACTAGGATTGCTACCCCTGATTTTTTTTTGCTCTTCATTTGCTTGGTAGATCTTCTTCCATCCCTTTATTTTGGGTCTTTGTGAGTCTTTGCATGTGAGATGGGTCTCTTAAATACAGCACACCATTGAGTCTCGACTTTTTATCCAATTTGTCAGTCTGTGTCTTTTGATTGGGACATTTAGGCCATTTACATTCAACGTTAATATTGTTATGTTTGAATTCGATCCTGCCATTTTGTTACTGGCTGGTTGTTTTGCCCATTAGTTGACGTGGTTTCTTCATTGCATTGTTGTTCTTACCATTTGGTATGTTTTTGCAGTGGCTGGTACTGGTTGTTCCTTTCCATGTTTAGTACTTCCTTCAGGAGTTCTTGTAAGGCAAGTCTTGTAGCGACAAAATCTCTCAGCAATTGCTTGTCCATAAAGGATTTTATTTCTCCTTCACCTATGAAGCTTAGTTTGGCTGGATATGAAGTTCTGGGTTGAAAGTTCTTTTCTTTAAGGATGTTAAATATTGGCCCCCACTCCCTTCTAGCTTGTAGAGTTTCTGCTGAGACATCCGCTGTGAGTCTGATGGTCTTTCTTTTGTGGGTGACTCGACCTTTCTCTCTGGCTGCCCTTAGGATGTTTTCCTTCATTTCAACCGTGGTGAATCTGACGATTATGTGCCTTGGGGTTGCTCTTCTTGAGGAATATCTTTGGAGTGTTTTCTTATTTCCTGGATTTGAATCTTGGCCTGCTTTGTTAGGTTGGGGAAGTTCTCTTGGATAATATCCTGAAGAGTGTTTCCCAACTTGGATTCATTCTCCCTGTCACATTCATGTATGCTGATCAAGCATAGATTAGGTCTTTTCACATAATCCCATATTTCTTGGAGGCTTTGTTCTTTTTACTTTTTTCTCTAATCTTGCCTTCTTGTTTTATTTCATTGATTTTATCTTCTATCTCTGATATCCTTTCTTCTACTTGATCAATTTGGCTGTTGAAACTTGTACATGCCTCTTGAAGTTCTCATGCTGTGTTTTTCAGCTCCATCAAGTTATTTATGTTCTCCTCTAGTGTGGTTATTCTAGTTAGCATTTCATCTAACCTTTTTTCAGAGTTCTTAGTTTCTTTGCATTGGGTTAGAACATGGTCTTTTAACTCAGAGAAGTTTGTTATTATCCACCTTCTGAAGCCTGCTTCTGTCAATTCGTCAACCTCATTTTCTGTCTTGTTGGGTTCCCTTGATGGTGAGGAGTTGTGATCCCTGGAAGGGGAAGAGGCGTTCTCGTCTTTGAAGGTTTCATGCTTTGTGAGCTGTTTTTTCCCATCTTCATGGATTTATCTCCCTTTGATCTTTGAAGTTGGTGATTTCAGAAGAAATCTCTGAGTGGACATCTCTTCTGTTGCAGTTGGAGCTGTATCTTTTTTAGCCTGTAGAGGTGCTGCTCGGCTGCCTCAAATTCAGTCAGGTGCTGGGTGGGTGGTCTTCTCCTGAGGTTTGTTTTCAGATGAAATTAGCCCCACCTTCCCAATGGCATCTCTCCTTCCCTGAGCTCAGTCTCCCTGGTTGGGGTCAAACTGGTGTATTTGCTGCCAAGCTCTCTGGCGTGTGGGCTTCAGTTTGACTTTTGTGGGGGGTGGGGCCACCAGGCCTTCTGACCTGTTTCCCTGCTTTCAACTCTGCCTCTTTCTGTGGGACGGGTTTTTCGCTGGTACTAGTCCAAACTTCTGCCCAGGTACAGCCAACAACTTGCGGTACAAGGTGGGAGCTGTCGCTTAGATTTGCATCGACAACCCATCACACCCCTCAGTCTGGTGGGGCTCTGGTGGACCAGGGGTTGCAGGAGGGATGAGGTAAGCACAGGATCCAAATCGGAGCACCAAGGTGGTGAAGTTCCCTGATCCTCCGAGAGGGCTGCAGGTTCCAGGTGGGGACACACCCCACCCTGTCTTGGTTTGTTCTCTCTGGGCAGTTCTTGCCCTGCCTTGGCTCCCTTCCTGGGCTACTTTCAGTGTCCTTCCAGTTACCCCAAGATGAACTGGGCACCTCACTTGGAATCGTGAAGTCCTCCAGCCCTCTGCATCTCATTTGCTGGGAGCTACATTCCAGTGTTGCCTCCTCTCAGCCATCTTGGCACCGCCCCCTTGTTCATTGACTTTTTAGTAATCACTATTCTGACTGGCGTGAGATTGTATCTCATTGTGGTATCTCATTTTGATTTGCGTTTCTCTAATGATCAGTGATGTTGAGATTTACCATATGTTTGCTGGCTGTTTAAAATGCCTTCTTTTGAGAAGTGTCTGTTTATATCCTTTGCACACTTTTTGATGAGGCCATTATTTTTTTTTTCTTGTAAATTTGTTTAAGTTTCCTGTAGATTCTGGATTAATATCCTTTGTCAGATAGGTAGATTGCAAAAATTTTCTCCCATTCTGTAGGTTGCCTGTTAACTCTGATAATAGTTTCTTTTGCTGTGCAGAAGCTCTTCAGTTTAGTTAGATCCCATTTGTCAATTTTGGCTTTTGTTGCAATTACTTTTGGCATTTTTTGTCATGAAGTCTTTGTCCATGCCTGTGTCCTGAATGATATTGCCTAGGTTTTCTTCTAGGGTTTTTAATGGTTTGGGTTTTACATTCAAGTCTTTAATCCATCTTGAACGAATTTTTTATAAGATGTAAGGAGGGGTCCAGTTTCAGATTCTGCATGCAGCTAGCCAGTTTTCCCAGACTGTTTATTAAATAGGGAATCCTTTCTCCATTGCTTGCTTTTGGCAGAGTTGTTGAAGATCGGATGGTTGTAGATGTGTGGTGTTATTTCTGAGATCTCTGTTCTGTTCCATTGGTCTATATGTCTATTTTGGTACCAGTACCATGTTGTTTTGGTTAATGTAGCCTTGTAGTATAGTTTGAAGTCGGGTAGCAGAGTTTGATGCCTCCAGCTTTGTTCTTTTTGCTTAGGATTGTCTTGGCTATGTGGGCTCTCTTTTGGTTCCATGTAAAATTTAAAGTAGTTTTTTCTAATTCTGTGAAGAATGTCAATGGTAGTTTGATGGGAATAGCACCTAATCTATAAATTACTTTAGGCAGTGTGGCCATTTTCACAATATTGGTTATTTCTATCCATGAGCATGGAACATTTTTCCATTTGTTTGTTTTCTCTCTTATTTCCTTTAGCAGTGGTTTGTAGTTTGCCTTGAAGAGGTCCTTCACATTTCTTATTAGCTTTATTTCTAGGTATTTTATTATCTTTGTAGCAATTGTGAATGGGTGTTCATTCATGATTTGGCTCTCTGTTTGTCTATTGTTGGTGTATAGAAATGCTTGTGATTTTTGCATGTTAATTTTGTATCCTGAGACTGTGAATTTGCTTATCAGCTTAAGGAGTTTTTGGCCTGAGGTGATGAGGTTTTCTAAATATAGAATCATGCCATCCATAAACAGAGACAATTTGACTTCCTCTCTTCCTATTTGAGTATGCTTTATTTTTTTCCCTTGCCTGATTGCCCTGACCAGAACTTCTAGTACTATGATGCATAGGAGTGATGAGAGGCCATCCTTTTCTTGTACTGGTTTTCAAAGGGAATGCTTCCAGTTTTTCCTTATTCAGATTGATATTGTGTGTAGGTTTGTCGTAAATAGCTTTTATTATTTTGAAACAGCTTTCATCATTGCCAGGTTTATTGAGAGTTTTTAACATGAAGGAATGTTGAATTTTATCAAAGGCCTTTTTGGCATCTATTGATATGATGATTTTGATTTTGTCACTGGTTTTGTTTATGTGATAGATTACAGTGGTTGATTTGTGCAGGTTGAACCAGCCTTGCCTCCCAGAAATGAAGCTGATCTGATCATGGTGTATAAGCTTTTGGATGTGCTGCTGGATTTAGTTTTCCAGTGTTTTACTGAGGATTTTCGCATCAGCGTTCATCACAAATATTGGCCTGAAGTTTTTTGTTGTTTTGTGTCTCTGCCAGGTTTTGGAATCAGAGTGATGCTGGACTCATAAAATGAGTTAGGGCAGAGTCCTTCCTTTTCAATTGTTTGGAATAGTTTCAGAAGGAATTGTACCAGCTCCTCTTTGTATCTCTGGTAGAAATCGGCTGTTAAACCATCTGGTCCTGGGCTTTTTTGATTGGTAGGCTATTACTTCTGCAATTTCAGACCTTGTTATTGGTCTATTCAAGGATTCAACTTCTTCCTAGCATAGTCTTGGGAGGGTGTAGGTCCCCAGGAATTCACCCATTTCTTCTAGATTTTCTAGTTTATTTGTGTAGAGGTATTTATAGTATTCTCTGATGGTAGTTTGTATTTCTGGGGTCAGTAGTTATTTCCTCTTTATCATTTTTATTCTATTTATTTAATTCTTCATTCTTTTTTTCTATTAGTCTAGCTAGTGGTCTATCTATTTTGTTAATATTTTTGAAAAATCAGCTCTTGGATTTGTTGATTTTTTTGAAGGTTTTTTTTTGTATCTTTACTTCCTTCAGTTCTGCTCTGATTTTAGTTATTTCGAATCTTCTGCTAGCTTTTGGATTTGTTTCCTCATGCTTCTTTAGCTCTTTTAATTGTGATGTTAGGGTATTGATTTGAGATCTTTCTAGCTTTATGACATGGACATTTAGTGCTATAAATTTCCCTCTTAACACTACTTTATATGCCACAGATTCTGGTACATAGTCTCTTTATAGGTTACAAAAGACATTGATTTCTGCCTTAATTTCATTATTTACTCAGGAGTCATTCAGGAGTGGGTTGTTCAGTTTCCATGTAATTGTGTGCTTTTGAGTGAGTTTCTTAATTCTCAGTTCTAATGTGCTTGTACTGTGTTTTGAGAGGCTACTTGTTATGATTTCAGTTGCAGAGGAGTGTTTTACTTCCAATTATGTGGTTTATTTTAGAATCAGTGCCATGTGACACTGAGAAGAATGTATATTCTGTTGATTTCGGTTGGAGAGTTCTACGTATGTCTATTGGGTCCACTTGAGCCACAGCTAAGTTCAAATCCTGAATATCCTATTAATTTTCTGTCTTGTTGATCTGTGTATTACTGACAGTGGGGTGTTAAATTCTCCTTCTATTACTGTATGAGAGTTGAAGACTCTTTGTAGGTGTCTAAGAATTTATGAATCTGGGCGTTCCTTTATTGAGTGCATATATATTTAGGATAGTTATCTCTTCTCATTGAATTGATCCCTTTACCATAATGTAATGCCCTTCTTTGTCTTTTTTAATCTTTTTTGGTTTAAAGTCTGTTTTGTCAGAGACTAGAATTGCAACCTCTCCTTTTTTTTTTTTTTTTGGGTAAATTTTCCCCTATCCCTTTATTTTGAAACTATATATATGTTTGCATGTGAGAGGGGTCTCCGGAATACAGCACACCAATGGATCTTGACTTTTTATCCAATTTGCCAGTCTGTGCCTTTTAATTGGGGCATTTAGCTTATTTACATTTAAGGTTAATATTTTTATGTGTGAATTAAATCCTGTCGTCGTGATGCTATTTGGTTATTTTGCATACTCGTTGATGGAGTTTCCTCATAGTGTCATTGGTCTTTATAGTTTGGTGTGGTTTTTGCAGTGGCTGGTACCAAGTTTTTTGTTTTTTTTTCCCCTCTATATTTAGTGCTTCTCTCAGGGCCTCTTGCAAGGCAGGTCTGGCGATGATAAAATCCCTTAGCATTTGCTTGCCTGGAAATGATTTTACTTCTCCTTGGCTTATGAAGCTTACTTTGGCTAGATATAAAATTCTGGGTTGTAAATTCATTTCTTTAAGAATGTTAAATATTGCCCCCACTCTCTTCTGCGTTGTAAGATTTCTGTTGAGAAGTCCACTGTTAGTCTGATGGGCTTCCCTTAGTAGGTGACTTGGCCTTTCTCTCTGGCTGACTTAACATTTTTTCCTTCATTTCAGTCTTGGAGAATCTGATGATTATGTGTCTTGGTGTTGATCTTCTCATTGAGTATTTTAGCGGGGTTCTCTGTATTTCCCAAATTTGCATGTTGGCCTGTCTTCCTATGTTGGAGAGATTCTCCTTGTTAAAATCCTGAAGTATGTTTTTCAACTTGATTCCATTCTCCCTGTCTCCTTCTGGTACTCCAATCAATCATAGGTTTGGTCCTTTTACTTAGTCCCTTATTTCTCAGAGGTTTTGCTCATTCCATTCTATTCTTTTTTCTCTGATCTTGTCTGCATGCCTGATTTCAGCAAGATAGTCTTCAAACTCTGATATCCTTTCTTCCACTTGGTCAGTTCAGCTATTCATACTTGTGTATGCTTCACAACTTTTCGTGCTGCTTTTCAGCTCCATCAGGTAATTTATGTTCCTCTCTAAACTGGTTATTCTTGTTAGCAGCTCCTCTAACCTTTTATCAAGGTCTTAGCTTCTTTGCATTGGGTTAGAACTTGTTCCTTTAGCTCAGAAGAGTTTGTTATTTCCCACTTTCTGAAGTCTACCTCTGTCATTTTGTCCATCTCATCCTTCATCTGGCTCTGCACCCTTGCTGGAGGAGGTGCTGTGACCATTTGAAGGAGAAGAGGCACTCTGGCCTTTTGGGCCTTCAGCATTGTTTTATTGATTCTTTTTCATCTTCATGAGTTTGTCTAGTATTGATCTTTGAGGCTGCTGACCTTTGGATAGGGTTTTTATGGGGGTTATTTTTTGTTGTTGTTGTTGTTATTGTTGTTCTTGCTTTCTGTTTGTTTCTCTTGCAGTGGTCTGGTCCCTTTTCTGTAGGGTTGCTGCAGTTGTCTGGGGATTTACTTCAGGCCCTAGTCATCTGGTTTGCTCCCATGTCTGGAGATGTCACTTGAGGAATCTGGAGAACAGTGAAGATGGTGTCTGCTCCTTCCTCTGGGATCTCAAGGGGCACTTCCTCTGATACCTCTAGGATCTCTCCTGTATAGGGTTTCTAATGATCCATTTTGGAGGGTCTCACACAGCTGGATTTTATGGGGAGAAAGACCCACTTAATGAAGCACTTTGGCTGTCCCTTGGTAGAGGGGGTGTGCTTTGCTGGGGGAAGTCCACTTGTCTGGGCTGCCCTGATTCTCATGAACTAATAGGAGGAAGGGCTAAGTCTGCTGGTGTGCAGAGACTGTGGCCACCCATCCTCCTAGGGGCTAAGGCCTAGGGAGATCAGAATTCTGTCCTTGAGCCTCTAACTGGAGTAGTCAGATTTCCTGCAGGGAGACCCCAGTGAGGAGGGATGGGTCAAGGTCAAGCCTGAAGAGGAACTCTGTCTGCAGTCTGCCACAGCTGGTGTGTTGTGCTGTGGGGGATATCTCTTGGCATCAAGCCATCCAGTATTACTGGCTCCAGCAGGGGAAAAGCGTGACCTGGGGCTATAGAGATGGTTGCTGCCCCTCTTCCCCCTTGGGAGCTTAGTGTGTTAGGTGGCTCTCAGTCTGAGTGTTGGCTGTTGCCCCTCCCCCAAGGAGTTCAAAAGGCTTAGACAGCAGGCAGCAGCAGCTGTTGTGCTAGTCACCCCCCCTCCCGCTGGGAGCTCAGCAGTCTTTAAAAAAAAATATATATATATATATATATATGTATGTAATTTAAGTTCTGGGATACATGTGCAGAATGTGCAGGTTTGTTACATAGGTATAGATGTGCCATCCATCACATCTGGTGTTTTTCTGCATCCATCACCCCATCACCTACATTAGGTACTACTGCTAATGCTATCAGCAGTTTTAAACAGATTCTAGCTTAGTGACTGTTGAAAATCTGCACAGCTCTGTGTTTGGGACCCTAGGCCCTGGTGGCATGGGCTCACGAGTAAGATCTTTGTGGAAAAAACACATTTTCCCATGCTGTGTAGCACACTCACTCACTGCCTCCCTTGCCTGGGGGTGGGGGCTCCCCTGGCCCATGTGGCTCTCAGGTGGGCCACTGCATCACACTGCTCTGCCTTCCTCTCCGTGGGTCACGCCAGCTGCCTAGTCAGTTCTAATGACAGAACCTGGATACCTCAGTGGCCAGTGCAGGATTTGCATGCTCTTATGGTTCTTTTCAATGGGAGCCTCCCAACGCTGCTGCTTTTAGTTGGCCATCTTGGCCATGCCCCCTTCAAGCCACTATTATTATTACTATTCTGATGTGTTTATAAAAATCATTTTTGCCACTACATTTTTTTTTCTTTTCTTTTATAATTTAATAATACTGTGCTCTTCTTCACTGAAATGTAGTAATTAAAACTTGGAAGTTTTGGCAACATAATTTGCTGTGAAATAATTCTCTGGTTCACAAACAATTTATCATGGAATTTAAAAATATACATAGATTCCCCATGGCATACCAAAGTTTTCATTCAACTTTTCTGAAACATATTTACCAGGCAAAATGAGAGTTTTCAAAAGGAATGACTTTCTGATAAAATACTTTTAAATTCAAGTTGTATACGATAATAACAAACATTTATTTGAGGCATGGCAAATATCAAATCTAATCCTCATATTAAACCTAATTCTGTCTCTGTTACTATTGTTGTTTTATAGATGGGGAAAATAATATACCAAAAGACTGAAGAAATCACTCTCTCAGTGTTTCATAGCCAATAAGGGGTAGAAGAGGGATTTGAACCCAGGCAGTCCAGATATAAGGTTAATCAACATATAGTCACAAAGCCACAATTTCATCCAAGGACAGAGGCTTTTCTTTGATTCTTCTTCTTTTTTGTTCTCCAGGTTCTCACCGTGTACTTAAAAAAAAGACAATACTTAACTAATATTGTTATCTCTGGAAAATAAGTGATGGCTTCTTACAAAATGATTATCTTCTATTGATTTATTCTGTGACCTAACATAATTGCCTCGACTTGAGTTTCAGTTGAACCACAAAACCTAATGATCTCATACATCTAACTGTGTAACTTACATGATCCATTAGAGGACAGTAGCTGGAAGCAATTCTGGTGCACAAAGAGGAGTAGATCACTTTGTCCAGTTTGGCTAAAAGTGTTCTAAGGGTGAGCAAGGCCCGACGTACAACAGTCTCATCTTTGGAAAGGAAGGCATCCAGGATGGCTATTAATAGACTGCTGACATTTTCTATCTACATATAAAAGGAAAAAAATGGTAGGATTTTGGAACTGGCAGGAGACTTGAGCTGACATTTCGTATACATACCTTGAGTCTGGCAGCACATCATGGTGTGTGGAAGCTGAGTCACTAAAGTCTTGTCAGATTGTCAAAAATGTTGACGTTTTGCTAAAAAACTCCTTATTGAAAGTTAAATTAGGCCGGGTGTAGTGGTTCACGCCTGTAATCCAAGCACTTTGGAGGCCAAGCTGGGCGGATCACCTGAGGTCAGGAGTTCAAGACCAGCCTGACCAACATGGTGAAACCCTGTCTTAAAAAAAAAAAAAAAAGTTAAATTATATAAATTTAACATTATATAGAAACTGATAATACTAAAAATTTATCACTCTCTCATTCTTTTGCTGCATTTTACCATTATCTGTGCTCTTGAGGTTATTTATGGGCATTGTGTCTGAATGACAGGAATATCAAATAATGATGTCCTATTGTGCATCTTTTCCCAGTTCCATGGTTGGTGACGTTCCTTTGAAAGCTTGAAATTAGCCATTATGGGAATCTTTATGTCAGGGAATTGGCCTTATTTCCAGGGAGCTGGCTGTCAAACATTTACCAACACACCACTGGCATAACGACCTCTAAATTAGATTATAGTGACCCATTTGAATATGAGAGCTTCTGAGATACTCGGGTAGGTCATGGGAGTCAATGTAGGTCAGAACCAATCAAAATAGAAGGCAAGGAAAAACATGAAAAGGAGACACCAGAGAGAAAGAAAGGCAAGAAGAAAAGGACTAAAGGGAATGAATACGTATTATTTGTCAAAATAATAGCTTTAAGGAGAAAAAAAGAGAGCTAAGAACTAGTCAGTGCCAGAGGCCATTTGTGTCTTTACCAACAGTATATTAACTCTCAACCCAGATCACTTTCCACTACCTTTCCTTCACTTTCCTAGGAAGCCTTGACAGAATTTTTCTGTCAGTTGTTAACAACACTGGGAAAAACTCTGGATAAAGCAATAAATAATTTGCTGCTAAGAGAACATACATTATTGGTAAATCCACCAACTTGTATTATTTATTCAAACAGACCATGGCTTATGTCATTCTAAGCCAGTAGGCACAGTAGGTATCCACTGATAGGCTTGTTTTCAGAGACTACGCCCAGTAGATAAATAAGGATTTCTTATTAGATTTATTATAAAAATAATAATGATTTATAGAACATTTGCACTCTTGGCATTGTGCACGATACTTTGGAGTGTAGAATTACAGAACGTGGAACATGCTTAAATTCAGTTGACCTTGAAGGCAAGACGTATTCACGTGAGTCAGTGGGAAACAATATAAGACTGTGGTTCTCAACTTTAACTTGAATTGCAGTCACCTGGACAACATTTAAAACACAGATTGGTGGGCCCCACCCCAGAATTTCTTATTCCATAGGACTGGAGTGGGGTCTCACAGTTTGCAATTCTAGTGTCTCCAGGTGATGCTAATACTGCAGGTTCAAGAAGTATACTTTGAGAGCCACTGGTATAAAATATGATTGCTCATAATTGATATGGGTCTGAGAGGGATGTGGCTGCTAGAGATAAGAATTTTCAGTGAGGCTTGACTTGGACTAATCATTGAAAAAGGAGAAAAATGTAAATATGTGTGGGCAAAGTGGGAACATTATGAATAGAAGAAAAAGCTTAAGCACGTGCTCTGAGATAGGAAGTAATGTGTACACATGTATTTATGTTGGGGAAAATTAACATGTGTGTATCATTTCAACTGTTACACGAGTCTAGGGCAATGAGGATAAATACATTCTGAGTGAAATGAATGATTTCCTGTGAAAAAAAGGCAATAAAGCCACTAAATGAACTTAACACATCCTTGCTATTCAACTTAGTTTCCTTGTTAATAAAACAGCAGGCTTTGATATGTTTTAGTTATATAGAAACTGAAAAGTATCACTGCTTTAACAGGGAAGATGTTAAATGATATCAAAATCTCAGATTATGACTTTGATGGTGCTGGCAGACACAAATCACATATGCATACCTCATTGACAACTGATGACATCTGGGCAATTCTCAGAAGACTCAGTTTGCTAACTACAGGATTGGAATCATTGATCCAGTTTCTGAAGAGGACCAAAAATACTTCTGGGAAAGGTTCCTTGAAGAAGTTATTCAGAAGCTGAAAGAAAACAGTTAATAAGTTTATAAGCAAAGTAGAGGCCAAATTGAATGATTTCTGTCATAAAAATAAAGATACTCTAGGTAAAACTAGAATACAAATCTCACTAAAATGTCAAATACTTACATATATTTCAGTGCTCACAGCTGTTGGAGACAGCCATCAGGATAGGAAATAGATGCTTTGCTTGATTTTGTGTGTGTGTGTGTGTGTGTGTGTGTGTGTGTGTGTGTGTGTGTGTGTATTTAAAATTTTGCTCCATTGTTGGAAACTGAGTGACCCAATTTAAATTTCCCCAGTCTTACTGATTGTAGTCAAGTGGTGAGTTTCTTGACAGTGTATGTTTATATATGCTAAGGGGTGATACCTACTATAGGCCAGGCACTACGCTAGTAAATAGAGATCTAATGGTGAGCAAAACGTTGCAACCCATGACCCTGTGGAGCTCCCAGGCACGCTGGAGAGACTGATACTATATTATGTACTATTCTAATGAGACAGAGTTTCTAATTGTGGTCAGTACTAGGAAAGAAAGCTACTAGATTCACAACATATCTGCATCTATAGCAGCAGTCCCCAAACATTTTGGCAACAGCGACCAGTTTTTGGAAGACATTTTTTTCCCAGGGATGGCTGTGGGAGGTGGGGTGTGGAACTGTTCTACCTCAGATCATCAGTCATTAGTTTAGATTCTCATAAGGAGCCTACAACCTAGATCCCCTGCATGCACAGTTCACAATAAGGTTTACACTCCCATGAAAATCTAATGCTGCTGCTGATCTGACAGGAAGCAGAGCTCAGGTGGTAATGCTTGCCTGCTGCTCACTTCCTGCTGTGCAACCAGGTTCCTAATAGGCTACAGACCAGTATCAGTATGTGGCCAGGGAGTTGGGGACCCCTATCTATAGGACTATTGGATTTACATTGTGTAATGTAGATTCAGTTTAGAATGAAAAATGATATTTAGATTTAGATTTGAGAGTTGGCATTAGCTAGAAAGTGTTTAGAGAGGATACCTCCAAGTATGGTGAACCATGTGCAAAGGCCCTGAGGGAGATGAAGCAGAGTGTGTTTGAGCACCTAAAGATGAGTGATAGGAGTGGAGAGGGAAGAGAAGACTGGACAGCAGTGAGGCTTGAGGGCAGGTAAGGAAGGTGGGACAGAACCTGTAGGCCAGTTTGAGGAAGTTTAGTTTTTAATAGCTAATACCCAAAATAAAGGCATGATTATAATGAGCCTTCATACATTTAATAACTGACAGTCAAATATGCTGACTAAAATCTCTTAAAAACTCAATAACAGTTTTATAAAATCATGTTTTCTTTGGAAGAATTTAAAATACCATTAGATCAGGTATACAGAAAGATAGGGAGTAACAGAGGAAGAGAGTGAGAGTGAGAGGGAGAGTGAGAGAGACAGTGAATGAGAGGGGAGGATAGACCACATCTTCTTTTCAAGCTTTCAAGGAACCTTCACAAAAGTTAGATACCATGTCAAAAAGTGTTAATAACTTCTCTCAAGCAAGACATTTAAAAAGCACTTCAAAAATTTGTGATACAATAAAAGAAGAAACCAAAAAAAAGTTTAAATAAATAAAGCCAATAAAGCATTCATAAATTTAAGAGAAACCTCCTCTAATTTGTGGGTCAAAATCTTAAACCACAGAGGAACTGAAATACTCAGTAAGGATGACAACAAAATAAAAAAACAATAAAAATTATATGTAATGTAGATATTTATATTATAGCTGAAAGTAAATGCATAATTTGACTTTAAATATTTTACTTAAAGATAAATATTAATATAAATTATATTCTGAAATTAAGAGAAACAATATCACAAAATATAAAACAGCACTAAAGAAAATTGGTATGAGAAAATAATAAAGATAAAAGCAGAAATCATTGAATTAGGAAACAAAAAACAATTGAATTAATAAACCTATTGCCATTTGCACAGAAAAGAAAATCCTATTAAGATAAATAGACTTTTGGCCAATATAATACAAAAAAGAACAAATAAAATGAGCAGTGAGAAAAAAGTGTGGAATAGATTAAAATTTTAAAAAGAATATCTATGTTAGTAGTTCTTAAGCAAGGATGAGTGCAGGATCTTCTGTGGGCAGCTTTTATATATTACACATGTCTGCACTTCATCCTAGTAGATTTTCCAATGGCAGACCCTGGCTTGTGTACTTAAAAAATATTTCTTGGTGATTGTTTTAATATGCCCATCTTGTAGAGACCCGGTGATTATGGCAGTAATTTGAAATTCTGAGTGAAATAATTATTTTCTGGAAAAATATAGACCTCTAAACATAAGGAAAACTAGATAATTGAAATAGATGATCCATTGGTCTATATCTCTGTTTTGGTATCAGTACCATGCTGTTTTGATTATTATAGCCTTGTAGTGTAGTTTGAAGTCAGGTAGCATGATGCCTCCAGCTTTGTTTTTTGTTTTTTGTTTTGTTTTTTTGCTTAGGATTGTCTTGGCTATGCAGGGTCTTTCTTAGTTTCATATGAGTTTAAGGTGGTATTTTTCCAATTCGGTGAAGAAAGTCAGGAGGTAGGGGGTTTGAGGAAGGCTAGTGCTAGGAGAAATACCTAATGTAGATGACAGGGTGATGGATGCAGCAGACCACCATGGCACATGTATACTTCTGTAACAAATCTGCATGTTCTACACATATATGTCAGACCTTAAAGTATAATAAATAAATTTAAAAATAAATAGATGAAAAATAATGGAAGACTGATGATAATGCATTACTTATAAACATGATCAATGGTAATTCTTTTTGAGTGATAACTACACATAAAAATGTAAAGTCGTATTTTCCCTTTGTGATTATAGTAAGCTATAGGGTGGTAATTTGGTCCTATGTAAGTAACACCTAATGATGACTTTTTCTGGATTTATTTATCACATTAAAGCGTGCAGAAATTGTGATTTGCCACTTCTAGCATTCCTTCTACATTTAGTGGCTGGCATCTGTCTCTCTGTCTGTCTCTAATCCTGTATTCCTCTAATCTTCTATTCTCTCTTCTCATTCTCTCATTTTGAGAACCACCAAGGACTCATGAATTTAAGAAAATTCAATGTTACAATTATTTAGTTACTATTCATTCTCATGCTCAAAGTTGGCTAGGAGAAGTCACTTTGAGTTGACTCTTGTGTCCTTTTGACATGCCCCCATGGGCCTTTAGCCCTTATTTGGGTTGTGGAAAAATTAGATGTCCCTGACTCATCTATTTTTCTAGCTCCCTGAAACCAGCCATTTCATCAAAGACACATGGTTCCTTTTGGTGAGTAATAGCACTTAGAAACCATTAGAAATGGATGCTAAAGTACTCCTTGCTGTTGGAATATCATGTCTGCCTGGCTTTTACTCAGAGCTTGGAAATAGTTATTCTTTAAATCATGAGTTCATACTAATAACATTGATATTTTTAATTCAAAGCTAATATAAAAGTTTACATTAACTTTTTGCAGCCTCATGTTTGTATTGCCTTCCTTTTACATGGAAAACGTTGGCATCTAATATTATTAATATATTTACTTATTTGCTTTCTGCTATATAATACGTACCTTAGTCTTAAAATGATAATATCAATATACAATACCAATAAACCTCAATGGGATTCTTCAGCATTTGAGAATCTTAAGAGCTGTGAGACAGAAGCACCAGGTAACCTAAAAAGGAAAACCTATCAAATTAACAGCAGATTTCTCAGCAGAAACCCTACAAGCTAGAAGGGATTGCAGTCCTATCTTCAGCCTCCTCAAACAAAACAAGTATCTACCAACAATTTTGTATTCAGTGAAACTAAGCATTATATATGAAGGAAAGATACAGTCATTTTCAGACAAATGTTGAGAGAATTTGCCATTACCAAGCCACCACTACAAGAACTGCTAAAAGGAGCTCTAAATCTTGAAACAAATCCTGGGAACACATCAAAACAGAGCCTATTTAAAACACAGGACCTATAAAACAAAAATACAAGTTAAAAAGGAAAAACAAAAAACACAAAAAATCAAATTACAAAGGCAACAAAAAGCATGATGAATGCAACAGTACCTCATATTTCAATATTAACATTGAATGCAAATGGCCTAAATGCTCCACTTAAAAGATACAGAACCACAGAATAGATAAGAACTCACCAACCATCTATCTGCTGCCTTCAGAAGACTCACCTAACACATGAGGGCTCATATAAACTTAATTAAGAGCATGGAAAAAGGCATTTCGTGTAAATAAACATCAAAAGTGAGCAGGGGCAGCTATTCTTGTATCAGACAAAACAAACTTCAAAGCAACAGCAGTTAAAAGAGACAAAGAGGGACATAATATAAAGGTAAAAGGCCTTGTCCAACAGCAAAATATCACAATCTAAACATATTTGCACCTAACACTGGAGCCCCCAAATTTATAAAACAATTACTAATAGACCAAAAAATGAGATAGACAGCAGCACAATAATAGTGGGGGACTTCATACTCCACTTGTAGTATTAGATGGGTCACCAAGACAGAAAGTCAACAAAGAAACAATGGATTAAACTATACCTTCAAACAAATGGACTTAACAGATATACACAGAACATTTCATCCAGCAACCACAGGATACACATTCTATTCAAGAGTGCATGGAACTTTTTCCAAGATAGAACATACGATAGACCATAAAGTGAGCCTCAATACATTTAAGAAAATTCAAATTATATCAGGCACTCTCTCAGACCACAGTGGAATAAAACTGGAAATCAACTCCTAAAGGAAACTTCAAGATGACACAAATACATTGAAATTAAATAACCAGCTCCTGAATGAGCATTGGGTCAAAAATGAAATCAAGATGGAAATTTAAAAAATTATTCTAACTGAATAATAATGCAGACACAACCTATCAAAACCTCTGAGATACATCTAAAGTAGTGCTAAAAGAAAAGTTCATAGCTTTAAATGCCTACATCAAGAAGTCTGAAAGAGAAGAGCACAAATAGACTATCTAAGGCACACTTCAAGGAACTAGAGAAACAAGAACAAAGCAAACACAAACCAGCAGAAGTAAGAAAATAACCAAGATCACAGCAGAACTAAATAAAATGGAAACAAACAAAAAAATTCAAAAGATAAAAAGCTGGTTATTTGAAAAGATGAATAAAATTGATAGACCATTAGAAAGATTAACCAAGAAAAGAAGGCAGAAAATCCAAATAACCTCACTAAGAAACGAAACAAGAGATTCTACAACTGACACCACTGAGATACAAAGATCCTTCAAGGCTACTATGAACACCTTTATGCATGCAAACTAGAAAACCTAGAAAAGATGGATAATTTCCTGGAAGAATACAACCCTCCTAGTTTAGGTCAGGAAGAATTAGATACCCTGAACAGACCAATAACAAGCAGTGAGATTGAAATGATAATTTTAAAAATTACCAACAAAAAAAGACCTGGACCAGAGATTCACAGCAGAATTCTACCAGATATTCAAAGAAGAATTAGTACCAATCCTTTGACACTATTTCACAAGGTAGAGAAAGAAGGAACCCTTCCTAATTCATTCTATGAAGCCAGCATCACCCTAATATCCAAACCCGGAAAAGACACAACCAAAAAAGAAAACTACAGACTGATATCCTCAATGAATATAGATGCTAAAATTCTTAACAAAATACTAGATAAATGAATCCAACAACAAATCAAAAAGATAATCCACCATGATCAAGTAGGTTCATACCAGATATGCAGGGATGGTTCAATATATGTAAATTAATAAATGTGACAAACCACAGAAACAACTAAAAACAAAAATCACATGATCATCTCAATAGATGCAGAAAAAGCATCTGACAAATTCCAGCATCGCTTTATGATTAAAACCCTCAGCAAAATCGGCATACAAGGGTCATAGCTTAATGTAATAAAAGCCATCTATGCAAACCTACAGCCAATATATTACTGAATAGGGAAAAGCTGAAAGAATTCCCTCTGAGAACTAGAGCAATACAAGGAACAATACACTCTCACCACTCCTCTTCAACATAGCACTAGAAGTCCTAGCCAGAGCAATCAGAAAAGAGAAATAAATAAAAGGCATGCAAATTGGTAAAGAGGAAGTCATGTCCCTGTTTGCTGATGATATGATCATTTACCTTGAAAACACTAAGGACTTCTCCAGAAAGCACCTAGAACTGATAAAATAATTCAGCAAAGTTTCCAGATATAAGATTAATGTACATAAATCAATAGCTTTTTCTATACAACAATAGCAATCAAGCTGAGAATCAAATGAAGAACTCAACCTCTTTTATAATAGCTGCCAAAAATATAAAATACTTAGGAATATACCTAACAAAGGAGTCAAAAGACCTCTACAAGAAAAACCACAAAACACTGCTGAAATAAATCATAGACAACACAAACAAGTGTAAACACATCCCATGCTTATGGATGGGTAGAATTAATATTGTGAAAATGACTATACTGCCAAAAGCAATCTACAGATTCAACACGATCCCCATCAAAATATTACCATCATTCTTCACAGAGTTAGAAAAAAACAATTCTAAAATTCACATGGAACAAAAAAAGAGCCCGCATAGCCAAAGCAAGACTAAGCAAAAAGAACAAATCCGGAGGCATCACACTACCTGATTTTAAGCTATACTATAAGGTCACCAAAACAGCATGGTACTGGTACAAAAATAGGTACATAGACCAATGGAACAGAATAGAGAACCCAGAAATAAACCCAAATACTTACAGCCAACTGATCTTTGACAAAGCAAACAAAAAAATAAAGTGGGGAAAGGACACCATTTTCAAAAAATGGTGCTAGGATAATTGGCTAGCCACATATAAGAGAAGGAAACTGAAACTTCATCTCTCACCTTATACAAATATCAAACCTCAAGATGGATACAGGACTTAAATCTAAGACTTGAAACTATAAAAATTCTAAATGTAACATTGGAAAAAAACTTCTAGACTTGGCTTAGGCAAGGATTTCATGACCAAAAACCCAAAAGCAAATGCAACAAAAACAAAAATAAATAGCTGGGACCTAATTAAACTAAAGAGCTTTTTGCACAGCAAAAGGAACAGACAAGAGTAAACAGACAACCCACAGAGTGGGAGAAAATCTTCACGATCTATACATCTGACAAAAGACTAATAACCAGAGTCTACGAGGAACTCAAACAAGTAAGAAAAAAACAAAATCCCATCAAAAAGTGGGCTAAGGATATGAAAAGACAATTCCCAAAAGAAGGTACACAAATGGCCAACAAACATATGAAAAAATGCTCACCATCACTAATGATCAAGGAAATGAAAATCAAAACTACAATGCAATATCACCTAACTCCAGCAACAATGCCCATAATAAAAAAAATCAGTCAAAAAACAGTAGCTGTTGGTGTGGGTGGGGTGATCAGGGAACATTTCTACACTGCTAATGGGAATGTGAGCTAGTACAGCCACTATGGAAAACAGTGTGGAGATTCCTTAAGGAAATAAAAGTAGAAATACCATTTGATACAGCAGTCTCACTACCGGGTATCTACCCAGAGGAAAAGAGGACATTATTCAAAAAAGAAACTTATACACACATGTTTATAGCAACACAATTCACAATTGCAAAATTGTGGACCAACCCTTTTAAATGCTGATCAGTTAATGAGTGGATAAAGAAACTGTGGTATGTGTATATATATATATGTGTGTGTGTGTGTGTGTGTGTGTGTATATACATATATATATATATGTGTGTGTATATATATATGTGTGTGTGTGTGTATATATATGTGTGTGTGTGTGTATGTGTGTGTGTGTGTGTGTGTATATATATATATATATATATATATATATATATATATATATAATGTGATGGAATACTACTCAGTCACACAAAGGAATAAACTAACAGAATTTGCAGTGACCTAGATGAGACTGGAAACTATTATTCTAAGTGAAGTAACTCAGGAATGGAAAACCAAACATTGTATGTTCTCACTGATGTGTGGGAGCTAAGCTATGAGAATGCAAAGGCATAAGAATGACACAATAGACTTTGGGGAATTGGGGGGAAGAGTGGGAGAGAGCCGAAAGGTAAAAGACTACAAATATTGTGCAGTGTATGCTGCTCGGGTGATGGGTGCAGTAAAATGTCACAATCTCCACAAAAGAACTTACTCATGTAACCAAATACCACCTGTACCCCAATAACTTACAGAAAAATAAGAAACTCACCTATATACAGTCAACTAAACATTCATTTAAAAAAAGCCAAGAATAGACACTGAACAAAGAATAGTCAATTCAATAAAAATAATGGGTTACACAGTAAAATTAATGAGAAGTGAAAATGGACTAAGCACATTTGAAATCATTGATGACTATCTACTGCCATGTTCGGTTAAATTCATTTATGTATACTTTTGAAAGCTTTAGAAGTAGATGGTATGGTATAAGAGTATGCTTTTAATAATTTAACTGTTTTACTATGGTGTTTGAAATCTTCTCAAATTTTGAAAATACTGGGTACTACACCTTATGTAACACATGTGTATTATTATTTTTATGAAAAATTAGATTTGACTCTGATAATTTCAAGTTATAAAGCCTTTATGTTTTGTAATCAAAATCAATTTGCTTGACTTCATTATAGCATTATAATACACGGTACAATATTCATATACAAAATAATATGGTCCCACATCTCCATTTTACTTAGTTATCCAGCCAGTTCCTTTTCTCCCATAGATGGTCAGAAGTACCACCTAGATCCCAGATGTTATCTACCATCCTTATTAAACCCAATTATCCCTTGATATACTTTAACAATCATACAGAAATATATAAACTGGTACTAAAAAAATAATTAGTGTTTGTGCAAATCCACACCCCTAGAAACAGATTAAAACCAACTGCTGGATAAAACTGAAGGGACAGTGCTTCCATAATCCAGATATAACTCCACACCTCTCCCCACCCAACTTCAGATATTGTTCATGATCTTAAGTATTGGTGAGAACCAATATTCAGAGGGAGACATATAAGAAACTGGAATTTTGATTTAAATTTGGGTAAGGAAAGGAAATGAGAACACAGCTGTTCACAGTCTATAAAACTCACTTCAGTGAGGAATATTACTATGATGAGATTGTCTTCCGACCTTCTAGGACCTTCTACTGAGAGCTTATAGAGATAATGCAGTGTCTCTGGAAACTGTGGAAAGTTACAGCCACTGAGAGTTCTGTAAAAGAGAATAAGGCAAAGGAGAAAGCACTATGCTAATAGTGGTAAAGAGAGAATCATTATTCTAATATCTTGTACCTCCCAGATAAAAAGAAAGATATTTTTTAATATTCCCTAAATAAGTTGTAGTCCCACAGTGAATTCTACACATACTCTGCAGAATTATATATAATTGAATCCCTTTCAGCATCTTTCCTTAATGTCACTTCTCTTTCTTGTCTCTCCCACCCTTTGCCACAGAACAGAATACCCTATTTTAGTACAAGCTCCCATCAATTCTTCACTAAAAGGAGAGGAAATAAAAATCTACTGCTCAGTCCAAGATGGCTGGATGCAGGTCATCTTTGTAGTTTTGGACCAAGCTCTTTCTTTGAATGATATAACGCTGATGAGAGTTTGGGACTGTCCTGGATTACTCAGGAAAAGAGGTGATGAGCTCTGATTTACTATGCTGTTCTCCAGAACACACTCGGATGGTGGCCAGCCTCATGCTTGTCCTGATATAGTGGCCTGGATCAGATTAGTGAGGGCAGAATTACGAAGGATAACATGACAAAGTTTCCATTTTAAGATTCCCAGCTGGTCTTCCAAACCAGTGCTTATGAAACTGCAATGTGATAACAAATGACCCCGGAGATATTGCTAAAATACAGATTCTGATTCAGTAGGTCTGGGGTGGGCCATGAGATTCTGAATTTTTAACTCTCTCAGGTGACGCTGTTGCTGCTTGTCTGTGGACCACGCTTTGAGTAAGAAGATCCAGAGTTACTTCTTAGATATCCTTAGAGTGACACTCAACTTGTGACAACTTGTAGGGTGCAGATGTACTACACTTTAACACAGTATGTGTTCCTAAAATCTATTTGCAAATGAGACTCTTTTATAAAAGCACCAAGGCCTCATAGACCACATAGAGAGTACTTTCTGGGTCAGGCACAACTTGAAATTGTCAAGAGCCTGAATTTTGATTCTTGATCAGAGAATCTGATCCCTACCATCAGAAACTTGCTGTTTACTAAAGGGCTAACTAGAAAAAAACCGTCTTCTATTATTCTTTTCCATGTTTATTTGGCTCATTGAATAGGTTTTTATTGGACCTCTTTCAAGTGGGAATACATCTGAAACTGATGCCTGCAGAGCAGGAATCAGCTAAAATCAGAGGGAAAAAAACAAACTCACCTCTAGTTTTCTGTATCTATAGAAAAAGAAACCTGTTCTGTGGAGGGAGGATCATTGGGCATCTGTATCATCAGTAAGGGGGCAAAATAAAAATAAAAATAAGTAAATAAAAAAAGAAAAAAGAAAAAAATTCTCAAAACACTTCAAAATAATTGAAGAAGTAGAAATCAAATAGCAACTTAGATCGTTAAGAGAGATTTAGAATTGGAGTAGATGCCTATTTTGTTCCTCCATAGCTTACTTGAAGGAAGTTGGAGAAGGTGGGATAAAGAAAAGAATCCTACAGAGCCCCCAGTTCTTACTTTGCCAGAAGATAGACTCTATAACGGTGATACAGCTCTTCAGATAGATGGTTCCAGAAACTCTTTTTTGTTAGAGTGATATCCACCTCTTGTAGTCCAGAACAATTCAGCAGAGCTCTCAGGGCATCCTGGGCATATCTAAAGCCCCAAAAGAGAGTAGGGTCATCACGTGCCAATGATACTAAAAAAACTAAGTGCACATTACCTGCCTTTTCATTCCACGTTGGGCAGAATACAGGTTTTGAGAAAGGGGATGTCTCAAAGGAAAAAAAACTGCTAAATGTCCTTTATCTTCCCTGATTAACAGTACATGGGATAGGGGATAAATTGAAATTGTGACACATAAAATCTAGCAATAATCTCAGAACAGCTTATTTGTTTATTATTAATAGCTCATTTGCCAGAGATGAATTTGAAAGAGATGTTCAATGATGCAGTGACTTGCTAAAGGTGTCCATTTTCTTCTATGGGTATCTTAAATGAATAGGATATATTCTCATCTAGTTGGGATGCTTTGGTGTATATCTTCTTAGAGAATAGGTAGTAGATTATATACCTTAATAGAACTGATTGTGTTTTATAACTCTGCCTGGCTTAAAATCCACACTAGACAAGGGAAAATAGTAGATATTTGGGTTGAGATTTCCCTGTTGGGTAGCAAAATCAACTGTACTCTCTTGGACAAAAGGGAATTGCTAAACTTCTATGTGGACAGACAACTTCATGTAGTTATAAACTCATATATTACACCTCCAACCACAAACTAACTTTACAGTTCACAAAGTACATGTGAGCACATCGTTTTTTTCTTATATGTAGAATAACCCTAGAGGTTCCAGCAAAAAGTAGGTAGATGGCAGAGCAAAAATGTATCTGGTTTTGGATGTAATGCTCTGCCCTCGTTTCTGTGGTAACCTCTTACTGATCTGATAGGGAATGTGGTAGGAATCAACAGAGTTCTGTGGTCATGGCTCTTATATGCTACACATGCTCATGGAAGGTGAGCTAACTTCTAGGTACCGGGCTGGTTCCTTTTCTGAAGGAATTCTACTATTCAGAGGAGAGAAAACTGTAATAAGTGAACACACTGCACATGGGACTGTAAAGAATCCCATATGAACCTCCAACGGGGTAGAAGTATTGACAGCTGGATGCTTATCTCTTGCATAATCTGAAATAACCAGCATTATCTCACAAAGTCCTGTCCGTGAGCATCAGGCTCAGCTCACTGCTGTAGGAGACTTGGAACATAAGGGCCATCAAGAGCTGGGGGAAAAACTGGGCCACCGCTTTCTTGTAGGAACCAAGAGGCAGAAAGGTGCATAGGGCCTGGGATGCCTATAAGGGAAAGAAATAGAAGGTAGAAATGTAAACAGTTTTTCTCTAAACCCAGTCAACCTTACTGAGGGGAGCAATGGAGTGTCTCTGCAACCCCTCCTTCAGCCTCCTTGAAGAAAACCTAAAGCATATATAGGTACCCATTCATTCATTAACAGCTGCTACATCAGTTGTGAGCCAGGAACTGTGCCAAGCATACCACGGTAAGGGAATCTCAAGGCACTATACAAACACCCTGGCTGCCAAACCAGTGAGAAAGCATGTCAGAAAACTTCATAGGTCATTTTATACAATAAATTAGGCAATAATATCATACATATTTTTACAAACATAAACACTTAGGTATACTAACAACAGTCATATGGGTAACAGTTTTGAGCAGACAAACCATATTCATAAAGAAATAGCTTATATAACTGTGGTCATCTGAAATCCCTTGGTGGACAATATAAGTCTTTTGACAAGACAGACCAATGGATCACCACCATATATGCTGTTGTCCAAAGAGCTGAGATCTCAATAAATTTTATCTTTCTTGAAGAAAGCAAATATATAACAATACATCTCATTTATTGAGGAAGTTTCAACATTTTTATACACAAGTGCAATGCTTAAACACAAAGTCAATGTTGTGACAACGCATCTTCATGGAGACAAATTTGCAAAAAAATGCATAAAAAGAATTAGAACCCTCTAAAAGTTTTTACACAATTTATGTCTCTAGTATTGGAAATGAAATATGTAGCATAACAAATTAGAAGCAATAATGCTGACAACTTAAAATAATGAGATAAATACATTAAAAAGAAAGTAGAAAACAATCTAAAAAGAAAATTCAACATATAAAAAACAATAGGGATAAATTATGGGCAATTGCATAGAGGTGGTCCATTAGACCTGGTCAGCTTTTATGATCATTAATTATATTTAGAAGTCCTTCATTGTGATGAATGGCTGTTATTTTTTCTTTATCTTTTAGGGCATGGCTCTCCCTGGAGAATATGTTTACATTCATTTTATATGTGATGCTACTCTTTTTGAAATTCTTTTACGATTTGACATATACTAACTTGAGCATTTCCTATTACATTTTCCCATCTTCTGTACTATGCTTTTATGTTGTTTTGGCATGCAGAAATCTATTTCACGTGTACTCATAGAAAGACCACAGATTTGGAGGAAGCAATACTGGTGATTGAACAGCAGCACCATTCCATAATTGTCTTCTTCTCCTACTATACACATAATTAGACCAGTCAGTAACTTGTCTGGCTTCTTCAAGGCAAATATGGCTTTAATTTATCAAAATCTCCTGGAATTTCATCAGCTGCAAGGAATGCCAATGCAAATAAATGGCATATTTTACAACTAAAATTTTCATCATTGCCATATTGCCTGGCTAATCCACTCATCTGAATTTTCCTAGAAATGCTTTGGACTGAATGGAAAAAGCAAACATTATTTGTGATAACTTAAAATTCACTTGTAGAAGTCTTGATTGTACCTGATTCCGAATCCATCATTACCGTTTGGGGATTCAATCAGATGATAGAAATTTTAGACTTTTAGAATTTTGATCTTTTAGATTTTCAATATTCAGGATTATGGTGTTCAGGATTTTGCCTTTAGGGATTGTAACTGGCATTGTAAAAATACATATTCCAACATATCACATTTGTGAAGCAATGCCAACTTTATACTACTCTGCCTCTGTAAGACCTTAGTTTACATTTTGGTTTTCAGGAGATATAAAATGATGGACACAAATGAGATTAGATCTTTCCCTGGCTACAAAAACCTGTATGATCTAGCCACTGTCTGCTTCTTTCATATCATCTCCTGTACTTTCATCTCAATTGCCCAATTCACTGATTGTTTGGCCTCCTTGTATTCTCTAACATACTAAGTAAATGTCCATCAGTATGAGACTTTTCCCTTCTCTCAGTCTAGAACTCTCTAACTCAGATATATGTAAGGTTCATAACCTCACCTGATTCAGGTCTCTGATTAGATGCCACCTCAGCAGAGAGGCCTGCCCTGACCCACTTGCCTAAACTTTGCCAGTCACTTTCTTTCTCCCACACCACTATATATGTCTTTTAAGGTTTATACCATCTGAATTACAACACGATTATTTGTTAATTATCTGTTTCTTACCAAAATGAAAGCTCCATGGTAGGGCACAGCACATAATAGACACTCAATAAATATGTGCTGCATGAATGGATGCATGAGAGGAGGACTGTGTTAAGGAAGTATGATTAAATCTGTGGGAAGATAGGGATTTTTTAAATGGGGAAGACAATACTGAGAATAAGAAACACTCATCATGTTATTTACCGCCAAAGGCATCACGTTGGTAGCATCAAGAGAGAAGCGTTTTCTTTCTGTTAGGCTGTCCTCCATTTCCCCAGGTTTTCCTTTCAGTATCAGTAAGATTGTCTTCAGTACGTGAGGGGCCGGGGTCGCCTCAGAGCCTGCCGCCTGCCACATCTGTATCAGAGTGCTGCAAACACAGCCCCACCCCATACAATGAGAATCATGTTTGTCGTGTCCTACTTGATAGAATAACAAGAATCAGGAAAAGAGTCTTGGTTTTACATCCTTAAATAGCAAAGACGCTGCAGACATGTCCAAAACAAACTGAGATTCCCATTTCCAAAGGATCTCACAAGGCTTTTATGCCGGAAAACAGAATTTCAGTAAGACCTATGGAAAATACCAGAGTCTGGTCTGCAAGTTCATTTCTACTGCTATTTAAATGTCTGTCTAGCTCACTGTCAAGAACTGATCAGCTTTCTGTACTCAGTACTTCCTCTGCTCCTCTCGCTTCGTGACTTTGTTGGTCAAGGAATAATATAATATTTAAAAACTGGCATGGGACGACAAATTACTAAGTGGATTGATATAAAAATAAAAAATTAACCCCAACTAAAAAACCATATAAATGGTGAAAATTAAAAAAAAAACAACAAAAAACTGAGCTCAGAAGAGTGAGCCATTTTGGCAAATGGCACACAATTAGTGACACAGATGCTGTTAAAAATCTTGGCTTCTCAACCTCCAGTCCCCTAGCTCCTTTCCCTGTATACTCAACACTCTTCAAGATTAGCCCTACTATTGCCCATCTTAAAAACTGCTATACACCTCTGCACTGATAAATTCTGATATCTTGCCAGTTCTTGGTTCTGACACCTATTGCTCAGCCGTTCAGTTGAGGTTCATCATATGGGTGCCTGATCCCTTGGAATATGGACATACCCAGCTCTGTAGCACGTACTACCCACCTGCTCCTGCTTACAAGTCTCACTTTTAATCAGATGGACATCAGCTCTCAAATGCCGTGTCTCTTTGTCTTATCTCTTGTTCATACATTTTGGCTGAGCAAATCTTTCATGTGTTCCTTTGGTTTAGTTTCACTCCAAATCCTGGCCTTTTCTACCTCAACGCCTACCTATAATTAGACCTGCTGGTAGCGACTTTGATTAAGTTCACCTAATTAATTGTGCCTGCTTTCTGTACTTCCTCAGCACATATTGCTTGTACCAGATTTATTGGCAATTTTTATCTTATATGCATGTGGATATATTCCCTCTCCTCAACAAAATGTTTGAGGGCCAGTAATACCTTACACAAAGTGGGTGCTTAGTTCCTGGATGTTAGATTGTCTTATGAAGATATTTCTAGGAATTTTATAAATAGTAAAATACTTTGTGAGTTAAAGCTTCCTAAATAAATACAATCTTTCAGTCTGAAAAATGAAGTTATGTGATTTACTTAGACTTTTGTTGATCTCAATGACCTGTCACAGGAATTAATTCACATATCTATAGATAGAAAGAACTTTCCTCATTTTCTAGATGAGGAAATTTAACATCAGGGAGTTTTATCAAACTTGCATAACGTCACACAGAATGTAAGGATCAAGGTTGATGGAAACAGATTCATTTATTTCCAAAGACCTAGTCCTCTTCATAATAAAACTCCCTGCCTTTTACACTGTTCATAATTAAGAAGTACTACCTGATTTCTAGTATTTATGCAAACTGTAGAAATGGAGTGGTGTGATTTTTCTAAGCTCTTCTAATGTACCTGTTAGGTTCATATTGTCCTATAGGCTCACATTTGCACTTTTTCTTTTTAAACTTTTCTTGTGATTCAGAATCATAAATTTCAGATTAACAGTCAAAGGACACAGGATACCCAATTATAATGTTTGTTACTGCTGTGTAGAAATATCTTATATTTGTCCTTCGTAAACAAGGAAAACACTACATGTACAAATTTATTTCCTCAACAGAAATGAGTAAATTCACAAATGGGAGTAAAAATCCATTATCACTTTGAGGAGAGTTTTGTTCCTCTGGGACATGCACCAGAACACAATTTAATGCCTCAGATAAGTAATAGTGACATTGATCATTTCTTGTGGGCCTACTGTGTTTTAGGTATTATACAAAGATATGCATACTACATATGATCCTTATTTAAGTCTTAAAATCATCCCACATAATGCAAAAATAGATTTTCTCTTTCAGAAAAAAGAAACCAGGCCTGACTATTGTAGATTAAGAGTTGAGCCCAGGTCCATGTGAGCAAGCCCTCCTGGAAGAGTCAGAGGATTAAGGGGCCTTACTCATCTGCTGGAACTGGGTAGTCCATAAGTTGAAAGATGACCTTCTTGGGTGAAGTACGTGTCAACAAAGTGATAACCCCCAACATATCACACTTCATGTTGTGAAAACTGTTTTCACACAATTGCTTATAAATAGCATCCACGATCTTAGACACCTGTAAGAGAAATTCAACAGGTAAACAAGAGTCTCCTGTTCCATGGTCACCTCTAAACCAAGGCATATTTCTTGGACATAAGAATTTGCCTTTTCACAGAATTACCAAGGCAGCAACTAGCACACAAATAAGCACTAGTAGAAAGCATATTTATATTTGTGACTACACAATGCAAAATATTCATTTGGATGAAGACAAAATCTGTGCATTTATGGATAGCAGGAAAATGTCCATTTCCTTAAAAGTTTATTCTGGGAGGGTTGAATTCATTCTATAAGAAATATAAGCTCAGTATAGGAAACATACATATAATTCAAGTACTTAAAGAAGAAAATCAAAACAATGGAACAGAATAACAATAGAACCACAGCATATACTTCAAAAAAACTTTTGTAAGTTAAAGATGATTTGAGTCCACATATTGAAGGGATGAACCATGTATCAGAGGAATGACCCAGAATGGTAAACACTAGGCTATAGTCTTGCAAACTCTACTCATAGGTCCCATGTTAATTTCATTTTTCCTCCTCTTTTTACTCATTAAGGAACAAGGAGAGTTCTAGCTGGATCTCAGATTTGTCTCAAATCAGTGGCTGTGTATTAATATCAAATTTAATCCACTCAGATCATCTCACGTCTAATTTTGAAAGTAATCCTTTGCATTTTTTTCTTCTTAAATATTTCTTGTGATTCTAGATCATAAATTTTAGTCTAACAGAGATTATAAGCTGAAAAATTAGTTAATGCAAATTTACATTGCTTTGCAGTTACACCACATACAATTCAGTTATCTGTACAACTTTTTATGGCAAACAAAAGAAAAACAAAATATTAAAAAGTGCAGGGTGCTTTTCCAACTACATAGGCTCCAAGGTGAGCAAGAAATGAGAGACATTAAACTACACTTTTCTATAGACCTTTCAACTATAGGATTTAGAGCTTCTTGCAGTTGTCCTCTTCCTAGTTTAAGTGCAGATACCTCTAAAGCAAACCAGCTATGTCACTGGGTGCTTAATTATAGAAATTTGTGCTGATTTATGTTCAGTTATATTAATGATAGTCTGTTTCAATTTTTGATGAATATTTGATGTGTTAGGATTATTTAGAGATTATAAGCCCATATACTATAAATGCAATTTAGAGGATTTTAAGGGATATTTTTAGCCTTATAACTCATTTTGGAACCTAACCCTGTGTAAGACAAGAATCCAGTGTGTTCATTAGTCCAGTTGCTTGTGGGAGCTGGGGTGGGGTCATAAATTGAGGAGCCTATTTTGTTCAAATTTTCTGTGGTTAGTGATTTCACTGTAGCAGAGGCTAGTTTTACACATCTAGTTTTCTGTTTTGTCTCTCTTCTTCTCTAGGGACTTGGTAAGGTTTCATTTCACCTTCCTTTGAGTGCTCTTTCCCACTTCACTAGAGGAGAACTCGATTTTTTAAGATGACCGTTGCCCTCCACCTCTCCCTGTGGTTGTGTTTGCACTACAGAATGCTCCCATCTGCAGTAGCATTGCGAGTTCTATATAAAGCATCACCTCCCCTTTCCTGCTCTATGAATTTGAGTAAGACTTCTCAGTTTATTTTCAGTCACCTTGCACTCCTGTGTCAGAAGAGGGAACTGGAGTTTCATTCCTCGTCACCATCAGTGCTGGTTTCATGGGCCTGTGACCTACATGTTTGCACAGGGCTCCATGCTGAGAAGATACGCTTACTTTGTTTAAAGCTCTTCCACTATCATCTTTAACTTTTAAATAATTTTATCTTTGTGATTGTATTTTGTAAATCAAGTCCCATGGGACAGTGGAGCAGAGGAGATATAATATGTGAGTCTGCCATTGTTCCTGTGGTCCCATACACATGTAGTGTTCACAAAATTCCAGGGGACCCATAATGTGAAACTCAGTGGAAAAACAAGATAAACATCATATTGAAACTTTAACCTACTTAAAAAATTCCTACTTAGTCTGAAAATGACATAGAAGGAAAGAGAGAGGGTAGCCCATAAATTATTTTCCTTTCAGGTTTTCCTTACCCATCAATAAGCTGAAGGAAGAGAATGTTGGTAGGATATGTAAATGACAAAAAGTGAAATTTTTAAAGTTGAGCTAGTTTTGTGTAGTGTTTCTGCCTTTTTGAAAAGAATGTAATATGTATGCATGTGTGAGCTTGAAACACAAATGGCATTATTTTGGTGATTCTGCATATGAGCTAAATAATCCTATGTTTATATTTGTAACTGGCATTGCACAATATATGTATGGATAGCAATATCTGTGCTCTTGACTAAAAACTGTTAATTGTTCTTTTTGCTTAAAAAGACATTAAGTAGCAAATAAAACCACTGTGAAGAATTGAGAGAGAGAGACTGTGGGGGAAAGGCAAACACTGCATGTGCTTATACATTTAGTAACAACATTTCCCATGTTGTGAGAAGCAGTCCCAGATTTCATTCTGCACAGAACCCCATAAATTATATAGCCAGCTCTATGGCAAGCTGAGGGTCTTTGAAATCTCTCCTTAAGGGATACACAGAGGATTTCAATTACAGCTATAATATTTTATTATTATTAATGTATTTCTTTAAAAATTCTAAAGCAAATATGGCAAGGTATTATGATTTAAAATGATTGGTGGACAAGCATTCATTACTTACTCTCTAAAATTGTTTGTATGCTTGGACTATTTCACACAAACAATTCTCAGGCCAGGTGTGGTGACTTATGCCTGTAACCCTAGTGCTTTGGGAGGCTAGGGTGGGAGGATTGCTTGAGCCCAGGAGTTTGACACCAGCCTGGGCAACATAGCAAGACCTCCATCTCTACAAATTTTTTTTAATTAGCTGGGTGTGATGGTACACACCTGTAGGTCCTAGCTGCTTAGGAGGCTTAGGTTGGAGAGTTGCTTAAGCCCAGGAGTTCGGGGCTTCAGTGAGCCAAGGTTTCACCACTGAACTCCAGTCTGAGCCAGAGAGCAAGTAAACTTAAAAGAAACCCCAAAAGCCTTATTCTATTGAAGTAATATAATGAACAATGACAAGAAGTACATAAGAAGTAGATATGTAAGAAAAGCAAAAATGTGCATTAGAAAGTAAACCCTGTGCTCTCCTGCTTATGTCAAGTATCTTACCATGGTGACCTTGTGAGAATGAAATGTCAGAGTCAGTGTCAGTATGGATGCTGCCTCAGATGCGATTTTATCATCAGGTGAAGAGAGTTTCATCAGGAGACTCCGCACAAAGTCTGTCAGCAAGGAAGGCAGTAAGGTTTGTCCTACTGTCTGCAACCAAAAAGGAGAGTCATGACGTCAGTCCCTATACCAACATAAGACAGCTAAACTTAGACTTGGTGGGGGACATTCAGGAGCCAGGACTTCCATGGGCCATATGCATCTTGTTGGAGGCTCCTTCCTCTATGAAAAATATTAAAAATTATATTTTACAACAATGTTGGTACAAAAATGACTGAAATCCAAGTGAAATTACATTTATTTTTTTCTTCTGATTTTAAAGCAATTCAGCTGTTCAAATATTATCATGAATTTCTTCAGTTTTGAAAATGAGTTTGATTAGAAACAAGTATGAAGAAAGCAGACGATGCAGGAGGCGACAGGGTGAGAAAGTCGAGGGAACTCAAAGGCGTGGATGTTCCTCTTTCACAGAAAAGGATCAGGAAGCAGAAAGAAATAAAAGACCTTTGTGTCCATGATTGAGGTGTAAGAACTACAATTCAAACAATCCCTTTTCAAAGTTAGAGGACTATCCATAGATTATAAAATTGGAACAAAATCACATTGATTATAGATTTCTCAAAGAAAGATAAGTGAGCCAAATTTTATTTTTTTGCCTTTATGTGGAAAAAAAAGTCATTCTCCCAAGTACAGAAGATACCCAATCTAATCAATAAAAGTTTTCCTGCACCCTCTTTAAAGGGACAGAGTATTGCTGTTTTGGTCATGAGGCAGGACTAAGGTCTGCGTGAGAAATGATGATCACTAGCTCCTCTCCCACTGGGCAGACGGGTGATGGATGGGAATCTTGGAAAGCTATGGAAGAAGATTAGAGGAGGGTAACCAAGGCTTGGTAAGGTAGACTGAATATCATAGTTTGCCCTACTTTAAGAAAGCCAGATTTAATTATATCACACTGGATTTTTAAAAAATATTGGGAGGCAGAATACTCTCTTTTGAATATTTGCTTACTCAACAAAAAAATTTACTTTAGTATCTATCTAAAAAGTTGTAGAAGAGGCAATTCCCAGTGAAATTTAGAGCTAGTGTTAGAAGTTTCTGTCATGTACAGGTGAAGATGTGATGGTAGGTTACATAAAATTATAGGTTTGCTTTGTAAAATATGATCTACATATAACTCTCCAGAAATACACCAATCACACAGGATCAGCTGGACTCTTTAGAGGTCATTTTTATCTCTTCCTGCTTCTTACCACTATACCATTTGTTATATGTTCTAGATACCACTCACTTGAATGTTTGCATAATATACTATTAAGAGTCCACAGATTTTCATTTATTCCTCTATGTTTGGCATATGCTTTGATAAATCTGTGAAGAAACTCTTCTCACAAACAGTGGTATCATTTTGAGTTATTTCTTTCTATAAATTCCCATGAGTAAGAATTTAAAAGGAGCAAAAGCCTCATTATATTGAAGTGGTTATATTACCCTACTAGTTTATTTGGTATGAACATATATAAATATATATATTTTTAGTTAATGACACTTTTGTGGCTCTCTGTGACTCCTTTGCAAGACAATGTCCTCTGTTACAACTGACCACTCTATAAAAAAAGAGTGCTATCATTTGGGAATTGTTTTTTTTTGTTGTTGTTGTTTTTCAGTCCAACTCTCCCTTTTAATGGTGCATTGCTTCCAGCTTCCTTGGCTAGCAACCTTGCTGCTTCTACTCCTGTTTGCATGCTTTGAACTTTATCTTTGGTGATGGTCCTTTTGGTCTTGTTGCTATAACCTTGTATCCTCTCAATTTACCTGTTCCATCTACTTCTGGAAGTCCCACCTCTGGGTTTTCCAGCTACTGCTCCTGCATGTAGTGCTGGGCTTGCTTTGGTCTCACAATTGGGAAATGAATAACAGGTCATGAACACAAGGACCCAGGGTGCCTCCCCCAAGCCCAAGGACTTTTAAACCTGATGGACATTAAACTCAGATGAGCAAGGACACCAACCTAGAGGTTGTGATAAATCTCATGAACAGCTTGGAAGAGGCCCCAGCAGACTGCTGGTTCTAGGTTCACTAGCCCAGTCATGGTACTCAGAATTTTAATTCCAGGACACTGGGGTGGAGGATGGAAGGATGAGGGAAGATTTGCTAGTAAACAAACAGATGCTTGGTTTCTTTATGTAAATGAATGTAGTCAACCAGGCTTGAGATTTTTGAGGGGAGGTGGGAAAGAATAACTTTTGATTTTGGAAAGATGTACCATTGGGCTTCTACATATTTAAGACATCTATGCAGTATTTTTGACCTTATCGTGTTAGATGTATTGCTTCTGCATCTCCTCAGCCTCCCACAATTCTACCAATCTCAGCCATGGAAGAAGACACTGCTTTATACATGTAGTTTTAAGAGGAAATCCTAGATCTTCCCATCCCAAGAGATGAGCTAGCCTAAAGGGTTTCCCCAGAAGTTTTGCTAAACTGTTGGCTCAATGTGTGTGCCTGGAAGGTGCTGGACAGCCCAACCTGGCCCCAGTGCTGTATAACTTCTGGAGCTTATGGCTAAACTTATGTAGTTTGAAGAAGGTGAGGGAGTATATACAACTGTAGAGCCTCACGGTTCTCCCAACGGTTGAGACAGTGTAAAAACTACTTACTTGGTACTGAGGTTTATCATATAGGCTTTTTAAATTTTTATTTTTCATTTAATAGCTCTTCTAAACAAAATCAAAATAAATCACAGTGTCATTATGATGTTTGCAGAGTAAATTATGATAGTATTGGCAAGTCTGTTAACTGGTAAATTGTTAATTTTTCTAAATAAGCAGAAGTTCTCCATTTATAGTGAACTATTTGTTAGCCAAAGAAAAAGAAGTGTAACTAGGAAATACCTCATTTGCTTTCTATAAGGATTAATACAAATTAGTATATTTGGTAATACTAGGCATAATTATTACTATATAATAGAGATGAAAATCAGAAAACTAAATGGTCTCTAATCATTTACATTTTACCACACTGAGTTTAAAAGGAAATGAAAAAATACTAACAACATAAACTTTGTTGAAATAAATCGCTGCTAAGAATAATAATACATATAAACAAAGCCCCTGGAAAAAGTGGGGGCTAAGTTACCTGAGCAATTTCACGTTTGTTTTGTTGAAACTTCTTGGCAAGAACTTCTACATTAGAAGAAAGCAGGACGCTATGACTTTTACTGTCTGTAGGGTTACTTTTTCCAATATCCGCTGTGTTAAGCAAAAGAATTTAAGGTTGTTATTTGATCACTGATTTCTTCTATGGCATTAGTATTTCCAATTTTCTTTTCCTGCCCAGTTCTGGAGAGCTAAAGTTTTCTGATTATTTAACTCTCTGCTCATAGTTTAGTCTCACAAAATATTATGGCACTGACCCAGGATTCATAAAGCATTTAAGAGAGTCCATGTGAAATATGAATGAAGGACAAATACTTTTAAAAATAGACTGACAAGATGACAAATACAGATAGACCATCAAACGCACAGTTCAGTATGCTGGAAAAGCTAATGCCAAGCTGGAGGGTCTATTGGCAGGGAGAGAAGACTTGGAGGCATTTGAAAAATTGCTGAGGAGCAAACCGACAGAAGAGCAGAAGATCAAACACCGCATGTTCTCATTCATAGGCGGGTGTTGAACAATGAGAGCACATGGACACAGGGAGGGGAGCACTACACACTGGGGTCAGTTGGGGGGAAATAGGGGAGGGACGGTGGGGGGTGAGGAGCTGGGGAGAGATAGCAAGGGGAGAAATGCCAGATGTGGGTGATGGGGAGGAAGGCAGCAAATCACACTGCCACATGTGTACCTTTGCAACAATCTTGCATATTCTTCACATGTACCCCAAAACCTAAAATGCAATAAAATAAATGGGGGGGGAAAAAAAAAGAAAAAACGCTGAGGAATAGTAAATCAGGGAAGCCAGAAGTGCTCAGCAAAAGCTTCAGGTGCAGATAACTTCAGTTCCAGAGAAAGTGAGTTTTAAATGATTTTGTTTTTTTAAAAAATAGCTCTATAGAGATATAATTGTCATTTATTTATTTATTTTATTTTGTTTTTTATCTTTTTTGAGATAGGATCTAACTCTGTCACCCAGGCTGGAGTGCAGTGGTACAAACAGGGTTCACTGCAGCCTTGACCTGCTGGCTTAAGTGATCTTTTCACCTCAGTCTCCCCAGTAGCTAGGATTGCAAGCACATGCCACAATGCCAAGCTAATTAAAATATTTCATAGAGATTGGGTCACACTATGTTGCCCAGGCTCGTTTCCAAGTGATCTGCCCACCCAGGCCTCCCAAAGTGCTGGAATTATAGGTATGCACCACTGTGCCCAACCCATATAACATTTATAAAGTGCACAACTTGTTAAGTTTTTGTATATCTATACACTCAATAAAACATTACCAGAGGAAAAAAATGAACATATCTATTGCCTCCAAAAGTTTCCTCATGCTCTTCTGTAACCCCTCACACCTACTCCCCATACCCATCCTCTGACTCCAAGGCAACTACTGATCCACGTCCTGTCATCTGCTCTCTGTCAAGTTGGTACTTTCTAATTTTATATAAGTGAATCATACTGTATACACTTTTTTTTTTTTTTGGTTTGGCTTCTTTCACTGAGCAAAACTATTGAGATTTATCCATGTTGTTGTACATATTAATAGTTTGTTCTTTTTTACCAGTGAATAATGTTATTCTATTATATGTACATACCCAAATCTCTTTATCTATTTGCCTATTAATGGACATTCAGGTTGTTTCTGGTTTGGGGCTATTACAAATAAGGGTGTTATGAACATTCATGTATCAGTAAGTGTTTGTATGAACAATTGCTTTCATTTCTCTCAAGTAAATATAAAGTTGTGGAATGCTGAGGTCCCTTTCTTTGCTGTCTCCAAGTTGCGAAGGGAACATAAACCTTGAGATCACCCCAAAGTTGTGGTGGGCATCCCAGAAGTGCCAAGCCATAATCTAAAGCCAACACGCAAGTGGGAGAGGAGCCCACACTTTCAGGGCACTGAGAAGGAGCACAGCTGCAACTGTAAGGAAATATAGGGGTGTCACGACTGAGCAAGAGTCTACCAACTGACCACTATGCCTAAGTGCCATCAACCAGATCACACCCTAAAGCTTCAACATCAAAAATACCTCACTAACATGCTCATGAAACCAAAGATGAGAGTCAGTTTCAAATACAGACCCTGCACAAGGCTCAGCCCTTGAAGACATCCAGTCTACTGACTATACTCAATCTACACTACAGTTAAAGGAATATCCTCATGCAGAGCTGAGAAAGAACCAGTAACTCAAATGGCTTGAGTGTCTTATGTCCTCAATATGACTGTAGTAGTTCTCAAACAAGGGTTCTTAACCAGGCTGAGTTAACTGAAATTACAGAAATAGAAATCAGAATACGGATAGAAATGAAGATCATTGAGATTCAGGAGAATAGCAAAACCCAAGGAAACTAAGAATCACAATAAAATGATACAGGAGCTGACAGATGAAATAGCCAGTATAAAAAACCTAACTGGTGTGATAGAGCTGAAAAACACACTACAAGTATTTCACAATACAAATGCAAGTATTAACAGCAGAATAGACCAAGCTAAGGAAAAAATATTGAAACTTGAAGACTGGCTCTCTGAATTAAGATAGAGTGAAAAAAAGGAAACAACATGTAAAGGAAAGAACAAAACCATTGAGAAATACAAGATTATGTAAAGAGGCCAAATCTATGTGTCATTGCCATTCCTCCAATAGATGGAGATAAAGAAAACAACTTAGAAAACATTTCAGGATATTGTCCATGAAAACTTCCCCAACCTTGCTAGAGAGGTCCACAGTCAAATTCAGGAAATACAGAGAACCCCTGCATAGGTCTACACTAGAAGATCATCCCCAAGACACATAATGTCAGATTCTCCAACGTCAAAATGAAAGAAAAAAAAAATGTTAAAGGCACCCAGAAAGAAAGGGTGATCACCTACAAAGGGAAGCCCATCAGACTAACAGCAGAAACCCTGAAAGGCAGAAGAGACTGGGGGCCTGTAATCAACATTCTTTTATTTATTTTTTTTTTTTGAGGCCAAGTCTTGTTCTGTCACTTAGGTTGAAGTGCAGTGGTGTGATCTTGTCTTGCTGCACCCTCTGCTTCCTGGGCTTAAGCAATTATTTTTGCCTCAGCCTCCTGAGTAGGTGGAATTATAGGCATGTATCATCCTGCCTGGCTAATTTTTGTATATTTGGTAAAGATGAGGTTTCTCCATGTTGGCCAGACTAGTCTTGAACTCCTGGCCTCAATTGAGCCAACCACCTCAGCCTCCCAAAGTGCTGGGATTACAGGTATGAGCCTCTGTGCTTGGCCTAAACATTCTTAAAGAAAATAAACTTCAACCAAAAATTTTATATCTGGCCCAACTAAGCTTCCTAAGCAAAAGAGAAATAAGACCCTTTTTAGACAAGCAAATGCCAAAGGAATTTGTTACCACTGATCTGCGTGATAAGAGCTCCTCAAAAGAGCACTAAATATGGAAAGGAAAGACCAGTACCAGCTACAGCAAAAACACACTGAAGTATGCAGATCAGTAATACTATAAAGCAATTACACAAACAAGTCTGCATAATTAGCCAGCTAACATCATAATGACAGGATTAAATCCATGAATGTCAATATTAATCTTGAATGTAAATGGGCTAAATGCTTCAATTAAAACACACAGAGTAGCAAGCTTAATAAAGAACCAAGACCCAATGATATGCTATGTTCAAGAGACCCATATCACATGCAATGACACTCATAGGCTCAAAATAATGAGATAGAGAAAACTCTACCAAGCAAATGGAAAACAAAAGAAAGCAGGGGTTGCAATCCTAATTTTGGGCAAAACAGACTTTAAGCCAACAAAGATCAAAAAAGACAAAGAAGAGCATTTACATAAATGGTAAAGGATTCAATTTGATGAGAAGACCTAACTACCCTAAATATATATGCTCCCAACACAGAAGCACTTAGATTCATACAGGAAGTTCTTAGAGATCTTCAAAGAAACTTAGACTCTCACACAATAATAGAGATTTCAACATATCCCACAATAATACTGGGAGCCTTAAACATCCCACTGACTGTATTAGACAGATCATTGAGGCAAAAAAGGCCATTATCTTGAGTGAAATAACTCAAAACAGAAGTCAAATACCATAGGTTCTCACTTATAAGTGGGAACTACATAATGTGCACACATGGGCATAGAGAGCAGATTAGTAGACATTAGAGACTCATAAAAGTGAGAAGGTGAAAGGGAGTGAGAGATGAGAAAGTACCTAATTGGTAAAATGTACTTTATTTAGGTGATGGTTACTACTCAATATATCCATATAACAAATCAGCATTTGCACTCCCTAAATCTATTTAAAAAACAATTATGTCTCCTTAATTAATTGATTTCCTTTATCATTATGAAATGACTTTCTTTTTCCCTGGAAGAAGAATCCTTTTCTCTAAAATGTATCTTTTTATGATAATATAATACAGCAATTTCAATTTTCTTTTTTATTATTGTTAACATGTATCATTTTCTAACTTTTAACACTTAAATTCATTTGTGTTTTATATTTAAAGTGAGTTTCTTATAGGCAGCATATAGTTGAGGCTTGCTTTTTATTCAGTCTGACAATCTCTGCCTCTTCACTTGGGGCATTTAGAACATTTACATTTATTATCACTGGGTTTAAAATTTTTCTTATTTGTTTTCTATTTTTCTTGTTTGTTTTTTTCTATTCTTTTTTACCTTATTTTGAATTGTTTTCTATGATTCCATTTTATCTTCATTTTGGCTTATTATATATAACTCTTTGCTATATTATCTTAGTGGTGGCTTTAGAGTTTAGATGATTCAGCCTTATCACAGTTTACTTTCAAGTGCTATTTTATAACTTTGTGCATAGGAGGAGAATTTTAAAACACATTTACACATTTTTCTCCTTTAAGTCTTTGTGTTCTTTTTCTTTTTTTATTGTACTTTAGGTTCTGGGGTACATGTGTAGATCATGCAGGATTGTTGCATAGGTACTCACATGGCAAGATGGTTTGGTGCCTCCATCCACCTGTCAACTACATCTGGCCTTTCTCCCCGTATTATCACTCCCCAACCTCCCCATCGCCCCCCTGTCCCTCTCTTGCCCCCCTGACAGACCCCAGTGTGTGATGCATCCCTCCCTGTGTCCCTGTGTTCTCATTGTTCAACACCCGCCTATGAGTGAGAACATGCTGTTTGATTTTCTGTTCTTGTGTCAGTTTGCTGAGAATGATGGTTTCCAGGTTCATTTATGTCCCTACAAAGGACACGAACTCATCATTTTTATGGCTGCATGTTATTCCATGGTGTATATGTGCTACATTTTCTTTATCCAATCTATCATTGATGGACATTTGGGTTGGTTCCAACTCTTTGCTATTATAAACAGTGCCGCAATATACAAATATTTTTAAGCTTTATTCTAAAATACAATTAAATTACTTGGAAATAGCTTAATACTTTCAGGTCTTGCTTTTATGCTTTGTTAGACAAACCATAACAACATTTATTTTAATCCTAGGCTGATTTTTCTCCACCATTGAAGCAATAATCTTCTGAGTAGTCTACCAGATGCTCAATTAGATGGAAAAAAATATCATTTTTAAAGTCCCATTGGTAAACTCTCTCCTTCTTTTTCCTCCTGGACTCCACCCACCATTCCTTTCCCCACCATTAACACCCAAGAAATGTAAGAATGGTGCTTTATAAATCTTGAAGAACCAACCACACTATTACCAGAATTTCTTGACAATGCTAAAAACATTAAAAGACACATTTTAGAAAGTAGAGCTATAACTCTTAGGGCAGGATTTAGAAATTTACAAAGATAGAGCCTTCCCAGGACCCATAAATTGAATAATGAGGAACATATTCTTAGTAATCCTGAGAAAATATGGTGAACCATTCTTACCATGCTGACATTTTGCAATGTCAAAGAGGTGACACATTCCCAAAGATGCTTGTTGTGCAATCAAGGAATCATCATGGGAACACAAAAGAGACAGCTCTGCTGCCAGGACACCCAAACATGGAGCATCAACACTTGTCTAATGGAGAAACAAAGGAGAACATGCATTTGCTATGCATAGCCAACATGAAATGTCTGCATGCATCTGATCCTGTTATAAATCAAACTAAGATTTTAAGATAAGCTGCAGAATTTACAATATCTGTAATCAAATCCTGGCTCTGTTACTGACTTTCAATTTCCTTATTATGACAGGATGATAATAAATTCCACTTTTTAACTGTTATTTTGAAAAGTAAGGGGTAACAGTGATGACAAGAAGAAAAATTCCTAGAAAAGTACTTGGACATAATGGTGACTCAACTAATGTTAGTCTCTGTGTGATGAAGTGGGTAGCCATTTGCGGGTAGCCAATTCCCAAGATATGGAAAAGTAAGGTGGGATGTGTATTTCCGAAAGCTTTAGTGCTTCCTTCTTTACATACGAAGCACTAGGTGTTATTTATTTATTTATTTATTTATTTATTTTAATTGCATTTTAGGTTTTGGGGTACATGTGAAGAACATGCAAGATTGTTGCATAGGTACACACATGGCAGTGTGATTTGCTGCCTTCCTCCCCTTCACCCATATCTGGCGTTTCTCCCCATGCTATCTCTCCCCAACTCCCCATCTCCCACTGTCCCTCTCCCATTTCCCCCCAACAGACCCCAGTGTGTAGTGTTCCCCTCCCAGTGTCCATGTGTTCTCATTGTTCAACACCCGCCTATGAGTGAGAACATGCGGTGTTTGATTTTCTGCTCTTGTGTCAGTTTGCTGAGAATGATGGTTTCCAGGTTCATCCATGTCCCTACAAAGGACACAAACTCATCATTTTTGGTGGCTGCATAATATTCCATGGTGTATATGAGCACTAGGTGTTTTTGCAAGTCACTGAAGAGGTATGACTTTTCCTCTGGAAGTTGTTCTGACTCCTCTCAGGGAAATTCATTTTTTAAAATGCAGAGCATTTGCTTTTGATGTCAAAGCTACTACCAGAACATTTCTGTATTTCCTTCTGCAACTTCTTCAACACTTAGACTGGTCAAATATTTAATTTTCATCTTAATGGACCTGTTTGGCTAGATCAAATCCAAATAGAGAAGGGAATAGAGAGAGAAAAGAGGAAAGGTAGAAGGACATTTGTCTTTATGAAAGTATGAGGGCCCTTTACCAATTTTGTGTGTCTTTTTTTAGACAAGGAAGGGCTCTGACCATATGTAGATTTGGTAAACTGGCAGCATGGCTTGCAAATAGTTCGTGCCTCCAAGACAAAATTACTTTTCTTAGCTAGAGGCTTTGATGATTGGAGCAATGGTTGATGGTAAACTCTAGGGGCATCCCAAGGCCTGCTTCTGCTTCTTTTGACCTTCTTCGTGCCCCATTTTCCCTGCCCTTCACATGGCTTAACTCACCACTCCCTGCCTGCTCTGTCTCTCTCACACACACACAAATTCCTAAGGAAGAAGTGTGAAGTGATTTGGATCATCTGGGTCATGGGCCAAGGCTGTAATTGAATTGTGATGTGGGGATTGATGGTCTCAGTAGGAGAAGAGAGTTTATAAATCTCTTTCTTCCATGAATATTCTCCTTGTACTCTTTTCCACCCATACAAAGAGTGGCCTGGTCCTTCCCCTTTTAGCAGCTGTGTGGCTTAGGAGACTCTGGGAGCAGATAGTAGCAATGCCTCTGCTCTAGGCCCTAGGAAAAATGCTCTCTTTCCCTGGATGTCCTTTTCTTTGGATTTGTATTCCATGTTGTTTTTTTACACTTGATGGCAAGATCTTAAAAACCATCATTGTGTATAGGCATGAGAAAAAGGAGCAAGTTTTCTGTCTCTACTGGGCATGAGAGAAGAGGAGTACTTCTCGCAGCGTAACTTACTGAAGCTGAGCACCACTTATAGGGGATTGGCCTTACAGTCATCTTACATTACTGGTATTGCCTCAAATGTCCTCTGATTATCCCTGCTCAGGAACTTGTTAGACGTATAGTTCTTCGTAGATGTTTTTGTTAATGAAGCTCTTAGTGGTTTCCTTCTGTTCTGTTTGCCAGTTAGGATCTACCTAGGTGTATGTCTCTAGCAAAGTATGTGTGGTCTTGCCTAGACTGCATTTCCACTTACTGTCACCAACTAAAAAGGCATGCTGCAGGAGTGGGACCTGACCCAGGGTAGGCTGAGAGAGTAGTAAGGCAGCATGGATTGTGGAGCACCCTGATCCTGCACAGCCCCTTCAGAAGTGTGACAACCACATTTACCCTTCCTCTAAGACAAGATTTTGAGAGCTTTCAGTATGATATATCCTGCCTTTATAGAAAATCTACCCAATTACTAAAAAGAAGCAAATAGTTAAAAACTGGAGAAAAGTAGCTTCTCAGTATTCACTCCTAAACCTAAATATTCCTGCTGAGTTTTCTGTCCCTTTTTCCTGTGCCCTTTCTTTGTAGATCTGGCCTCTCCAGTCCCTTATCTTAGCAATAATGATAAAACAAGTGCTAGATTCCAGAAGCAACCGATTCTAACATTTTCAGCTGCTTCTTCTGGAAGTAACTCCTATTTCTCTAAACAATGTACCTTTGCTTCTGTTTCTAACATCAGTTTGAGACATTGTCTGTCTCAATTCCATCCCTCCACTTTGTCACAGTTCTCTCAATAGAGAACATTACTTATCATAGTATATTATTTTTAATTCTTCTACCTTTGTGTTTTAATAATATGTTACTACTTTTGTTTCTTGTTTCATAGAACAGAAAAACAGATTAGGAATATAATAATAGGATAAAACATAACAACAGAATAGGAACATAAGTAGAAACATACAAAATGTAGCCTTTTGTGCCTGGCTTCTTTGACTTAGGATAATGTTTTCAAGGTTTATGCATGTTGTAGCATGTATACAACTTTCTTTTTTTGAGTAATATACCATATGAGTATGTTACATTTTATTTGTTCATTTACCTGTTGATGGACATTTAGATTGTTTGCACTTTTCAGCTATTGTGAATTTTGTTGCAGTGAATACTTTGTACAAGTTTTGTTTGAACACCCGTTAAATTCTTTCAGGTATATACCTAAGATTTCTAGGTCAAATGACAATTCTGTGTTTAACTTGTTGGAGAACCAGTAAACTATTCTCTGTTCTTTTATTTTTGCATTTTTGAGCTCATAGCATTTACACTGTATTCAGTAACTCATTTAAGTTTCCCCGTGCTTTGTTTGTAGATTAATTCTAAAAGTTGAAAATCAATAATATGGTGTCACCGTGACTAGGTAAAATTATTCAATGTCTAGGTCATGCTCACTTTAGTTATATCTCCTTTTGGCATGTGCATATGTCTTTCTTATCTCTACCCTGCATTATCTCTTTTATTTTTAAAAATATTTTTATTTGTAATTTTTCTTTTGAGATGGGGTCTCACTCTGTCATCCAGGCTAGAGTGCTGTGATGTGGTCATAGCACACTGCAGCCTAGAACCCCTGGGCTCAAGAGTCCTTCTGCCTCAGGCTCTCAAAACACTGAGGTTATAAGCATGAGCTATCTCTCTGTCTTTAATAGTAATTTTTTTTCTTTATTTACCTTTGTCTGTCTCTTTTATTTGGAAAGTTTCCCCAAATTTCACAAAGCATGGTTTCTGCTTCTTATTTAAGGATGTAATGCCTCTTGATGGGGTTTTGTGTGTGAGCAAGGCTTGCTGCCTGGTATACTTTGTTTTAGAGCAGCTAGGAGTGGAGAGTGGGATCATGCTGTAGTATGTCTAAACAGAATGCAAGAGTCTTTTCTCAGGGAACTTAAAAATGGTTTTTGCAAAATAAAATTTTCAACTTCTGTCTGCCAATGTGCGTCAAGAGGAATGGGAGACAACATAGGTTCTTCTGTATATTGTATATGTTTTCAATTAATCCTTTGAATTAATGCATATGTTTTCAGCCTGCTTTTGACTCCCACCCCTTATCATTATTTGGCCTTTCATAACTCACTCTCTAGGGTTCTACAGGGAAAACTGCTTTTCTTTCAGCTAACTCCCATCCTACTGCTCATGGGTTCCCACCATTCAGTTCCCCTTCCAGGTTTTATCTTCTACCTAATGTGTCTTCTAGAAATTTGTTGGCATCACTAGCCCATTGAAAACACTTCATTAATTTTCTTTGTTGCTGTGTATTTATACCTTTAACAAATTTTTATTACCATCATTTTGTGAGGACTCTGGATAAGTAGGATATATACACATGTGGACAACTTGTTAGATTTAGCTGGAATCCTCCATTCATTTTTAAATGCTGATGTAGCAAAGGAACAAAGCTAGGGAAAAAAATCTTTCTGTTAATGCTATAAGTTGGCATGCTTAACTTACCTTTCTTTGCCTGTTGAAAGTTTAATTGAAGAAATACGTGCTTTGAGTGTAGGAGTTTCTCTACCCTGATGGACACATGAGTCATGTGAGACAAATTATCACTTTAAAAATACTTATGACAAGATAAAAATGATAGAATTGTTCAATAGGACAAGAATCTGTGACACTCTGGAGGACCTAGGCTAGAGTTATTTTGAAGAAAAAGGTCTATTCAATGTAGGAACAGTACCAGAGAACAAATGAGGTGGCTGCACTTAGAGAAGGGTAGAACAAATATTCACTGATGATCTACAGTGTGTCAGATAGATGCATAGACTAGGGCTGTGGGAATCTTAGATTTTAATTTGTCCACAATATTTTTAAATTTTTTTTGTTTTGTGTATTTGCCTCCCCAATTAATCACCTGGCTTTATCATCTTTACAAGACATTATTTTAAAGAGAAAGCTAACAGTGAAGTTTTATGCTTCCCTGATTGTGATGAGCTGGTTGATTCTATCTCTAGACAGTTTCAGTGTTCTGAAAAATGCTGAAGTACTTCCACCTGGTGGCACCTAGTGAACATTGCAGAACAGTGTAATAGTTTATTCCATTTGAGTTCTCGAACAAATCTGAGTTATGGCTAGGAACCCTCAACTAACAATATATGAGAATTTTCTGCTACACATGTGAGTTTGCATATTTATTCCTTTGCAGTTGAAGAATGGGATGTATGCATAGGAGAGTAAATTCTACTACAGTAATGGAAAGAGGTGATAGAAGATGAAACTCCAAAATGTCTATCTACTACTTGAGTGGAACTCACTAGAATATATCAAATGCAGAGAGAAACATGTGACTAGGCCCTAGTCAAACAACTGTCATCAAATACTTGCTGTGTATATAACACATTTCAGGAGCTGTGTAGGAAACAGTCTTGAGTGGTGAGATACCCTTAATCTCAAGACTCATTTGCAAAATTTTCAATGGTGAACCTTCTAGGCATTTAAATGGATAACTCAAGCTATTTTAGAAGTTACAGAAAGGCTGCCTTCCAAGATCAGAGAATCAGAAGATTGAAATAAGCCACTCTGTCTCTCTTTTGGACACTAAAATAGGGAATCTGCATGCTGCAAAGAACATCCTGGACTATATCCCCTATCCAAGTAAATTATCTTATGTTCCAAAGCTGAGTTTAAACAACCTGGTAAAAACTCAGATACATTACAAAGCTAATCTAGATTCTTCATCTCAATAAATCTGGGGACTCTTTGTACAGGCAGGAGAAAGTGGATAAATATAACATCATGAATGTATGTTTCTTGGCCTCTTTACTTTTATCTCTCCTCCTGAAGTGACTCCAGCAATCAGGTAAGTAATTAGCAGAGGATGTTTAAAAATCACTGTGAAGGATGAATTGGGAAACAGAGGCTGAATATACAGTATCCACAAAAGAGGAATGTTCATAGATAGTATAAGCTTTCTGAGAAGGCAGACCACAATGTTATTCAAAGTAGAGACAAACTCAGTAAATATTGGCTATTATGAGATAACTATTTGTTCTCCATCTGAAATGCAAAAATTAAAAAATCTGATTATATCCCGGTGTTTGTGAAGGTGTGGGGAAATGGGCCCTTTAATATTTACAAGAATGCCAATTGGTGGACAATTTTGTGTTACTAAACTTTACCTTATCATACTTCTTTATCTGACCATTATCTTACTAAGTATTTCCAGGTACACATTCATGTACTTGCACAAAGATGCCCATTCTGTATTGTTTGAAGAAGAAACAATTAAATGATACTTTAACATCCATTAACTGAAAAATAGGTAAACAGATCATAATATGTCAAAAACATGGGCTATATACTGTATTTTAAATAATAAAATGAATCTACATATGTTGACATAAAAATATCTGCAGGATGTATTGTTTCAGTGAAAAAAGCAAATTGCAGAACCATATGTAAAAATAACTTTAGTAAAGAAACAATAAGTAATAAAGCTATGTATTTCAGTGTGTGTATGTATATGTAGATGTATACATTAAAAGTGGTTTGGTAGGACACACATCATGCTGACATGGCTAAGGACGGGTTGGTGTGGAGAGGATAGTAAAGGAAGACTTATGCCCCACCTCTAGCATGTTTCACAATGAAAACTTGAGGATTACTTGTGTAAATTTAAAATAGTTAAATAACAGCTTTCAAATTATTTTAGGAAAAGTATGTAAGAAGACAGGTAAGGTTGGAAGAATTTACGAAATTACAAACTGTGGTCTACAGAGAAAATTTCAGAGTCGGCAAGAATCTGCTTTTGACATACTCATGCTGTTTGCATAAAGGATAATGTATCTTAACCAATTGTTTGAGAAACTCTGTTCTGATTGACACAAAGTCATATAGGATATTGACTCCTTTTCTGAAATCCCAACCAACCTACCAGTACAATAGTACCAAGGAGCTGTCAAGTACTCTTAGGACCCAAGACATGGAAAGCAGCACTATAGAAATGCAGTCTTCAGAATCAGGTGGCATTGTTATACTCTGTGACTTACACATCTTCTGGCTTTCCAGGCTGCAAATTTTAACACCGTGTTGATGATGATCATTATTCTGTCTTGCAGGTATGAGCTATCTTCACTCATCCACACGAGTATTTCCTGTTGGAAACACAAAAGTCACCCTAGAACCATGAACTTTTCATTTTCCAGGAACCTTTCCTCTATTCTCTGACTTCACCAATTCAGGCATTCCTACAGTCTCCTGATTACTTCACACTCAACCTACATTTATCTCAAAAACACAGACAATAAGCATCTAATATACTACTTCATCTACTATATAAACTGTATCTGGGTTTTATTTTATTTTATTACATTAAAAATAGTTACTAATATCCACTATAATAGTCACTGCATTAGGCACCATGAAAAGTTCAACATGAAGCTATGATATGGTTATCAGCTGCTTTGCATCCTCTTTTTCTTTCAAAGTATGTATTCTCCCTTTTATTTTTAAATGGCAAGCTGCCTTTCAGCTTCAAAAGAGACTTAAATTCTTGTCTGAATCTGCAGTATCATCTTATTCCAGAATTCCTCTGCTAATTTACCACTCAAATATTCTGGCTCATACTTAGAGAGTATGTTACTGGAGGTAGGTTGGTGAGAAAGTTCTTGTACATTTTTATTCAAATCTGTCTTGCTGTACCTTCTAGTTCTTTTTTTTTTGAGACGGAGTTTCACTCTTGTTACCCAGGCTGGAGTAATGGCGCGATCTCGGCTCACTGCAACCTCTGCCTCCTGGGTTCAGGCAATTCTCCTGCCTCAGTCTCCTGAGTAGCTAGGATTACAGGCACGCGCCACCATGCCCAGCTGATTTTTTTTTTTTTTTGTATTTTTAGTAGAGACGGGGTTTCACCATGTTGACCAGGATGGTCTCGATCTCTTGTCCTCGTGATCTACCCGCCTCGGCCTCCCAAAGTGCTGGGATTACAGGCGTGAGCCACCGCGCCCTTCTAGTTGTTCTTAATCCTCAGAGGCAGGGACACACTTACACCCTTGAGTGGGGAAGAATACTGCATATGCCTCATATGCCAATCGCCATTAATAGTCTTTTTTAAGGCAATCTGTCAGGGTCTACTATATTTATGTCAATGGTTGGCCAGACCTCTTCACCTTCTCTTACTCCCATTGTAAAAACTGATGTCTATTTCCTAAGGTGAAAGAGTTTCTAAATCTCAGAAGGGTCAACCTCTGCCTTGTCCTTTTCAGGAGTGAGGTTCAGCCCTTTTTGAGAATGAGGGGAGCTTTTAGGCATGGTAGGTATTAACAAAGTGGTTAAGTAACAGGCTTCCAAGTTAGAGGGGTTCTCCACACATTAGCATTATACATATTATTGCTCCTTTCTCTGTTTTTATTTTTTTATCTGCTAAATGAAAGAAATAATAGTAATACCCTCAAAGGATTATTTTAAGGATTAAATGAGAAAACCCACATATTCAATTTAGTGCTTGATATGGAGTCAATGCTTAACTCAATAAATGGAAGCTACTGATAGTGGCATGAGGTGAATAAAAAAGCATGCATGGGTGGGGAAGAGGAGGATTTATAATTATCATGAAGAGCTGTGAAGATAACTTTTTAAAACTTTTAACTAAGTTCAGGCATATATGTGCACGTTTTTATATAGATAAACTCATGGTATTAAGCCTAATTAGTTATTTTTCCTGATTCTCTCTCTCCTCCAAATCTCCACCCTTTGTTAGGCCCCAGTATCTGTTGTTCCCCAATATGTGTCCATGTTTTCTCATCACTTAGCCCCCATTAATAAGCGAGAACATGCAGCATTTGGTTTTCTATTTCTCTATTAGTTTGCTAAGGATAATGGATTCCAGTTCCATCCAAATTCCTGCAAAGTACAGAATCTCATTCTTTGTATGGCTGCATAGTATCAAATGGTGTATGTGTGCTACAGGATTTTTATCCAGTCTACCATTGGTGGCTATTTAGCTTGATTCCGTGTTTTTGCTATTGTGAGTAATATTGCAACAAGTATATGCGTACATGTGTCTTTATGATAGAACAATTTATATTCCTCTGGGTATGTTATACTTGGTAATGGAATTGCTGGGTCAAATGGTATTTCTGTTTTTAGGTCTTTGAGGAATCACCATGCTGTTTTGTACAATGGTTGCACTAATTTACACTACCACCAACAGTGTATAAGCATTCCTTTTTCTCTACCACCCTGCCAGCCTCTATTGTTTTTTTGACTTTTTAATAATAGCCATTCTGACTAGTGTTAGTTGGTATCTCATTGTGGTTTTGATTTGCATTTCTTTAATGATCAATGATATTGAGCTTTTTTTCATAGGCTTGTTGGTCACATGTATGTCTTCTTTTGAAAAATATCTGTTCATGTCCTTTGTACACTTTGTAATGGGGTTGCCTTTTTCTTGTAAATTTAAGTTCCTTATAGACACTGAATATTAGACCTTTGTTAGATGCATGGTTTGCAAAATTTTTCTCCCATTCTGTATGTTGCCTGTTTACTCTCTTGATAGTTTCTTTGACCGTGCAGAAGCTCTTCAGTTTAATTAGATATCATTTGCCAATTTTTGCTTCTGTTGCAACTGCATTTGGTATCTTTTTCAAGAAATTTTTGCCCATTCCTATGTCCAGAATGGTATTGCCTAGGCTATCTTCCAGGATTTTTATAGTTTTGGGTTTTACATTTAAGTCTTTAATCTATCTTGAGTTAATTTTTGTATATAGTGTAAGGAAGGGGTCCAATATCAATCTTCTGCATATAGCTAGCCAATGGATAACATTTTTTAAATGCACAAAACAAGTTGGCTCAAATTAGGCACAAATTAGCCCAATACATTTTATTTTCCTTCACATTCATTTTTGTCTTTATAAATACCAATACAGCATTTTTTTTTTTACTTGTGTGTATTTATGATTTGTACAACTCATAGATGCTCCTGGTAGGATAAATCAATCTGTTTTTCCAGTACTTCCAGACAGCTGGCCTCTGATGCCAACATGTTAGGAATGCAAAATTGAGGACCATAAGACATGCAGTGCAGTCTTTGTCTCTAGTGGGGACTATATATGTGAAGACCATCTGTCTGTGGTTGGGACATTAAAAAATACAGTGAGGTCTTAGTTGTGAAAAATAGGGTTTTGAATTGTTGTTAGGTCTTCTTTAGATATAGTACTATCCATGAAAATAGAATTTCAGCTTTTTCTTTAGCACCTGAGTTGATGAGGAAAAAGGATGCATACAGTTACACAGCATAGTTTCACTGTTATGTGAACTTGAGGGTAGTTTAGGCTAATACTACTCTCTAATGCTATTCTCTGCTACATCATATTGTGTTCACCCATGTATCACCATATGAGACCTGGTTTCTCAAGTACCTGTTGATGCTGTCCTCCCCAAATTAAATTCCTAAAAGTGTACTTCTGTAATTCAAATAAAGGGAAGTGACTTCATTTTACTCTTTGGTGGTAAAGAAAAACTTTCAGCTGTCAAATACTTGAAGGAGATGCAAATATAGCAAATGATAAAATAGTGAAGCATAGTAAGCATACTAGCTTTATGACAAGAAAATAAAACTACTTATTTCCCCTTTACCTTTAAGATCTGTAGTTTGTAGAAGTCTGTAGTTACCAAACTCAGAAGGCTGTATTCAAACATATTTAAAATATTTTGGTATAAATTCTGAAACACAGAAACATTGCACAGTCAGCAGCCTTAGATAAAACTTTACCTAATGTCTATAGTTTTTTTCTTACTTAAAAGTTGCTTTTAACTGGGTTTCAATTCCTTGAAAATCAATCAGTGAGTGACACAGAAACTACTTAACATCAAATTGTAAAATGCCACAAACATTTAAAGAATTTTAGCATTATCTCAGATATTTAAAAATACACAAAGAAAAAACACAAATGAAAGCATAAAAATGTAATTTTCTTTGAGAAATACAATGAGTATTTCTTATTTAGTGGTGTTCTATAATCTTTAAATTTTCTGTAATAAGTATCTACCATGTTTATAGGAGGAAAAGCTAAAATTTAATTTTATAAAAACTTGCTTTTCTGTGCTTTTGAATGCATTTTCTCAACATTGTTTGTGCTTAAATGTGATTTTGCTTGAGAACTCAGTATGTTGGATTTATTTTTATTGGATGCATGATTTTAAGTTCAGTTTCAAAAAGAACATAGGCTTGGCTAATAGATTTCCCCCTTGTTAGAAAAAGTTTTATTTCCTATTTTAATGATGAACATTTAGAAAAATTCTCACCTTTAAAATTTTACATTTTCTCTTGCTTTAGCTGTTAATAGATTATCTTTCTACAGCATGTTTTGAGATATTCTTGTACATATACTTTTCAATTTTCCATTGTCTTTTAAAATGTAATAACACAAATATATTTTATTCTAACTGTTGCTTTAAGTTCATTGAAAGCAATAATTTGTGAATAGCTGCCTGAATAGTTCTGATGGAAATGGACAGTAATTGCTATTTTAAGTGCTGCTTATTACTATATTTCTATAAAAAAATAGACTTTTATGCCTTTGTGATTTTAAATAGAAGACTCAAGCATGATGTGACTTGATTCTTATTTTAGCTGACACCTACAAGTTACCCAAACATCATATTTAAATATAAGTCAGACCAGGCACAGTGGCTCACACCTATAATCTCAGCAATTTGAGAGGCCAAGGTGGGAGGATTACTAGAGTTCAGGAGTTTGAGACCAGCTTGGGCAACATAGTGAGACCTGATTTCTACGAAAAATAAACAAAATCAGCGAGGCATGGTGGTGCATGTCTGTAGTCCTAGCTATTTGAGAGGCTGAGGTGGAAAGATTGCTTGAGCTCAGGAGGTAGAGACTGCAGTGAGCCAAGATAGTGCCATTGCACTCTAGACTGGGTGACAGAGCAAGACTCTGTCTCAAATAATAATAATAATAATAATAATAATAATAAATATTGAATACATTTTATATCTAAATAGATGGAAACAGATTTATTGTTCCACACATTATGTAGGTACTGGAAATTATATTCTATGTGGGCATTGGAAATTTCCATGTGTGAATAACTGATATATAAAATATATGTAACATTAATAAACATGGGGCATTTGGATGTTGAAATGTTATATAACAACACATTTTTTTCTTTCTAGTATTGGAAGAAGGGTTTTATTTAACTCAAATTATTTTTCTCCTCCCAACTACCAGAGTGGTCTTCAGCAGTAAGAAGTAAAAGTATCTCTGGGTATTCTCAGGTGGCCACCTAGGAATATTTGGAAGAGGTCAAGTTGGAAAAGAATTGCACATTTGTGAAAATTAGCAGCCTACAAATCTGTGTGAGGGATATAGAAATATAGCTAAGAAAGTTTCTACATTAAAGTCACCTTGCATCGATTGCAGAAAAGACTATCATTCTCTGAGATGTATATAGAAGCTCTTATAAAAAGAAATAATTAGCCTGATAGTTTTGCATCTGAGTGTTCTAAGTTCTCTCCACAAACTGAAGAAAGGAGAGAGGTGGCTATGCTGAGAGCTCACCCTGTACCATATGCCATGAATTTCTTCTCTACCTTATAGAGCAAATTCACTGTATAGCAATGGTAAAGAAATGGAGACCACAGATGTTTGCTAATCTTACTATAGGATTCTTCCTACATCCATCTTTCTCTTTTCCTGTTCCGTTCTTTGAGGGACTTGCCAGCAAACTCCCTATTCTTGATAAACCAATTAACCAAAAATATCTTTATCCATTTGCTCCTATAAATCCTATAGAATCCATTAAAATCCCATGGGTTGTAGAATTCACAGGGGGTCCAGGGGTATAGATTAGTGCACTGACTATTATAGCTAAAAGAGTGAAGAGGAGGACTATAAAGATTATAATGGGCTGAGACATATTCTGCAGGATTGCTGTGATGTGTAATAATGTCCTATATTGATTAAAGGAAGAAAAATTTTACCTCCAGGTCCTCAATGTCCTCATTGCTGCTCCCCAATTGTTTTACTTTGTCAAGACTTGGCATGGAAGCTAGCATTCTAAAGGATGACTCTATTTTCTTCAACTGAGATTCAAACTGCCTTAAGGGATCCACAAAGCTGACAAGAAAAAAGGCATAATTATTAATGATGACAGAACAAATGTAAGCAAAATTTAGTGGCTATTTCTTAGTGATAAGCAAAAATGAGGTTCAGCTTTTGGCTTTATATGACAGATGAGTCTTAAATATTCTCTTAAAAATGATAATGTTTTAAATATAAAGGAATTAATTTCTTTGTATTATCTATAAACAGTTATTTAGAAATCAGAATACATTTCTCCATAATCATAACAATGCAAAGAGTAGTTACATTCCCAGCCAATTTCACAAAGCCATGCTAAGCTTAAACAACTGAACTATATTACTGCCACGTTTCTGTAATGATTGATAATATATTTTTCACATCTTAGTATTTCTTACATTGAGATGCATCTTCAAATTGATGGCAAATGAAGCTTGCCTCAGAAGCTAGAAAGATTATCTGCATGTCTATGCAATACAGAAAGACTGAGAAAGAGTATGAGAAAGAAATAATAGTTGCCAAATTATGATGGTGGAATTTGGAGTAATTTCTTATTTTTCACTATTGTATGTTTTTAAAGATATAACATTTTAAATACATCCAGTTAGTGCAATAAGAGAGCATAATAGCTTATCATACCTGGAGTTCATGGCCAGGATCACGGATTGATTACTTAACAGCCCTGAGTATATATCCACTAGGCTTCTAGCTTCATGTGCCTAAGTACCACATTAAAAAAAAAATTAATGATTACAGAGCAGTGAGACTCATAATAGCATGTGTACTTCTCCCTTTTACCAAGATTAAAGGAACCAAATCAGACTGGAAAACACACTCAAGAGTTCTTAGAAGTGTTGAGACCAAATTGTAATTTAAATCTACAATAGTACGTTTGCCTAAGTGGAGGTCTTTTACAGTCAACCACTATTCTTATACAATTTGCATTTCCAGACAGCATTTTGTTAGGTGTGTTCTTTACCAGGTGCATTTCTGTACACCAATATAACTGTTAAGTCCCATCTACTCAGTGCGGAGATTGCCGATAAAAATGCCAGCTGGGTGATTTAAATAAGGCCTTATTAAAGAATGACTAAACTTACACTATAGAATAAGAACCATTACAGGACAATGTGCAGCTGTTGAATACAAAATTTAATCTTTAAAGTGGTAATTAAAAGGATTCCACTAAAAATTTATTATTCTTTTTTCCAAGAAACTGGAGAACTTAGACCTCCAATAGCCAAAACAATCTTGAGAAAGAACATGGAGGTATCACAGATATGATTTCAAGCTATCATATAAAATTAAGTAATTAAAATTGTATGGATTTCTATAAAAACAGACTCAAATCTAATGAAATAGAAAACCCAGAAATAAACTCATTAATATATGGTCAACTAATCTTTGATAAGGGAGTCCAGAGTTTCCAGTGGGTAAAGGATAGTCTCTTCAATAAATGGTGTTGGGAAAACTGAATATCCACAAACAAATAAATGAAATGGGACCCTTATACCATATACAAAAGTTGATTTGAAATGGATTAAAGACAAATGGAAGGATGTGAAGCTGTAAACTCCTAGAAGAAAACATAGGGAAAGAGTTTCTTTATATTGGTTTGGGCAAAGATTTTTTGGATATGACATAAAAAGCACAGGCAATGAAAGCAAAAGTAAACAAGTGGGACTACATCAAACTTCAAGCTTCTGCATAGCAAAGAGAACAATAAACAAAATTTAAAAAATGCAACTATGGAATGGGATAAAATATTTGTAAAACATAAATCTGATAAGGGGTTAATATCCAAAATGTATTCAAAATGTAACTCATGCAATTCAATGGCAATAAATAAATAAATAAATAATAAATAAAAGTAAATCAGATAACCCAAATACAAATGGGCAAAAGACCTGAATAAAATATTTTCCAAAGAAGACACGCAGAAAGCAGTCCCTTGAGAACTGGAACAAGACAAGTACACCCACTCTCACCACTCCTCTTTAACATAGTACTGTAAATCCTAGCCAGAGCAATCAGACAAGAGAAAGAGATAAAGGGCATCTAAATTGGCAAAGAAGAAGTCAAACTGTCTCTGTTTGCTGACAATATGATTGTTTACCTTGAAAACCCTGAAGACTCCTCCAGAAAGCTCCTAGAACTGATAAAAGAATTCAACAAAATTTCCAGGTACTGGAATTATGAACACAAATCAGCAGCTATTCCACACACTAACAGCGACCAAGTGGAGAATCAAATCAAGAACTCAACCCCTTTTATGATAGCTGAAAAACAACAACAAACAAACAAACAAACAAACAGGAATATACCTAACCAAGGAGTTAAAAGACCTTTGCAAGGAGAACTACAAAACACTGCTGAAATAAATCATAGATGACACAAACAAGTGGAAACACATCCTATGCTTATGGATGGGTAGAATCAATATTGTGAAAATGACCATACTGCCAAAACCAGTAAACAAATTCAATGCAATCCCCGTAAAAATAACACTGTCATTCTTCACAGAATTAGAAAAAAAAAAAACGTCTAAAATTCATATGGAACCAAAAAAGAGCCCACATACCCAAAGCAAGACTAAGCAAAAACAACAAATCTGGAGGCATCACACTACCTGCTTTCAAACTATACTATAAGGCCATAGTCACTAAAACAGTGTGATACTGGCATAAAAATAGGCACATAGACCAATGGAACAGAATAGAGAACCCAGAAACAAACCCGAATACTTACAGCCAACTGATCTTCGACAAAGCAAACAAAAACAGAGTGGGGAAAGGATACTCTTTTCAAAAAATGGTGCTGGGATAACTGGCTAGCCACAGGTAGGATAATGAAACTGGATCTTCGTCTCTTACCTTATATGAACAAAAATCAACACAAGATGGATTAAGGAATTAAAGCTAAGACCTGAAACTATAAAAATTCTAAAAGATAACATTGAAAAAACCCTTCTAGACATTGGCTTAGGCAAGGATTTCATGAGTGGAACCTAAAAGCAAATGCAATATAAACAAAGATAAGTAGTTGGGACTTAATTAAACCAAAGAGCTTTTGCACGGCAAAAGGGACAGTCAGCAAACAGACAACCCACAGAGTGGGAGAAAATATTCACAATCTATACATCTGACAAAGGATTGATATGCAGAACCTGCAACAAACTCAAATCAGTACGAAAAAATCCCATCAGAAAGTATGCTAAAGACATGAATAGACAATTTTCAAAAGAAGATATACAAATGGCCAAAAAACATGAAAAAAATGTTCAAAATCACTAATGATTAGGGAATTGCAAATCAAAACTACAATGAGATACCACCTTACTTCTGCAAGAATGACCATAATAAAAAAAAAAAAAAAAAAAAAAACAGTAGATGTTGGCATGGATGTGGTAGTCAGGGAATGTAAACTAGTACAATCACTAAGGAAAACTGTGGAGATTCCTTACAGAACTAAAAGTAGAACTACCATTTGATACAGCAATCCCCACCACTAAGTATCTACCCAGAGGAAAAGAAGTCATTATTTGAAAATGAAACTTGCACACACATGTTTATAGTAGCATAATTTACAATTGCAAAATTGTGGAACCAACCCAAATGCCGATCAGTCAAAGGGTGGATAAAGAAATTTTGGTATATATATGATGGAATACTACTCGGCCATAAAAAGGAATGAATTAACAGCATTTGCAGTGACCTGGATGAGACTGGAAACTATTATTCTAAGTGAAGTAACTCAGGAATGGAAACCCGAACGTTGTATATTCTCAGTGATAGGTGGGAGCTAAGCTATGAGGACACAAAAGCATAAGAATGATACAACGGACTTTGGAAACTTGGGGGAAAGAGTGGGAGGGGGCAAGGGATAAAAGACTACAACTATGGTGCAATGTATACTGCTTGGGTGATGGGTGCACCAAAGTCTCACAAATCGCCACTAAAGAATGTACTCATGTAACCAAATACCACCTGTACCCCAATAACTTATGGGGAAAAAAGACATACAAATGGTGAATAGATATGTGAAAAAAATGCTCAATATTATAATATTATCAAGGAAATGCAAATTAAAACCACAGTGAGACATTACCTCACACCTGTTAGGGTAAGTATTATCAAAAAGATGAGAGATAGTAAGTGTTGGTGAGAGTACAGAAAACAGGAAACCCTTGGATGCATGTAAACTTTTGACATGAATGTAAATTGGTACAACCCATTTATGGATATTTATCAAAAGAAAATAAAAGCAGGATATCATAGAGACATCTTTACTCCCATGTTCATTGCAGCATATTCACAATAGTCAAAATATGGAATCAACCTAAATGTCTTGATAGATGAATTGACACAGAAAATATAGTATCAGATATTGAAGAGTCCCAAAATTCAAAGCCATCAATTCATAAAATTTCTTAAGAATTTACAATTCAATATGTAGCTAATAGGAGTCTCATAAAGAAAGAATGGGGAAAACATGAAGAGAAAAATTATCCAGTCAATAGTGCAGTATAATTTCTCAGAGATAAGTAGCTGGAGTCTTTAGACTGAAAACATGTGTGAGTGCCCAGTATATTTGAATTTTAAAAATACACCTAGACACAGGCCGGGCGCGGTGGCTCACGCCTGTAATCCCAGCACTTTGGGAGGCCGAGACAGGTGGATCACGAGGTCAAGAGATCGAGACCATCCTGGTCAATATGGTGAAACCTCATCTCTACTAAAACTACAAAAAAAAAAAAAAATTAGCTGGGCATGGTGGCACGTGCCTGTAATTCCAGCTACTCAGGAGGCTGAGGCAGGAGAATTG
>NW_016107399.1:6876026-6917572 GCF_001604975.1 Cebus imitator | reverse complement strand
ACACATTTTTATAAAATTCCAGTTTACCAAAAATAAAGATAAAGGCTTCTAGGGAAAGAATCCAGGTGACAAAGGCTAGAGAATCGGACCCCATCATGTTTTTCATCAGTCATAATGGATGCCACAAAATAATCTAAGTTATGCCTTCCGTTTTTGTTTTGTTTTTTTTAAGAGAAAATGACTTGTGGCCTAGAGAAATGGTTGAAATAATAATTGGTGATGACTCTTTACACGGTGGTTCTTTCTTTCTTCTCTTGTTTTCTCTTTCTTTTTTTCTTTGTTTTTCCTTTCTTTTTCTAATCTATATTGCATGGCTTTTAAAAATAAGAGGATGCGATTTTTTGTAAGACTATAAAAGCATTTTAAATTAATCATATTTCCACTTCATGAAGAAAATCTCCTTAAGCTCTGAAAGCTAGAAACTTGTGGGCCAATGCTACAAGACTTTATGTTACAAACATAAGAATGAGACAATAAATGTTTAATGCAATAAGATGAATTTATACTTTACCTTGCACCTACATAAAATGGCTCATAAATATAATCGTAAGAGCTAAAACTATAAAACTTTTAGAGGATAAAATATTGAAATATTGACCATTTTTGGTTAGAAAAGTTTTTTTTTTTTTTTAGATGCAATGCTAAAACCATGGCCCACAAAAGAGAAAAAAAATGATAAATTGGACTTGATCAAAACTAAACCTTTTGCTCTTCAAAGGACACCATTAAGAAAAATAAGACAAACCGTATACTGAGAGAATATATTTGCATATCATACATTTTACACTTTAGTAAAGAAAAATCTTTACTAAATATTCAAGTAAGTATCAAGAAATAAAACATGTTTCTGATGACAAGACAATGGTTTAAGGAAGTATTCATAAATTAATCTACAAAATCAGTGTTTTAAATCAAAATGCCAAGAGAAATTCTTATGGAATTTGACAAGTGTATTCCAAAGTTCCTCGGAAAGTGTAAATAATTAAAAGTAGCTAATATATTTTTGAAAAACAGAAATAATTGGATAGATTAAAAAATGTTTTGTGTTATACATCTGAGCTATCTGTAGTAGTTGAAGATTTGTCTGATACCTCCTTTACTGCTATAACTTGATGTGTTGACATTGCCTATCCCTGCTCAAGTCAAAAGCTGCTGCTGCCTCTGCCACCTGTCAAAAGCTTTGATCCTGTTGCTAGTGCTTGTTAATTACAGTCCCATGGCTACTGTAACCCATTATCTAAAGAACTAGATTCTACACAAAAGGTGTTCTCCCTTTATAGTTAAAGTCACAGGTGACTGAATTCACCCTCATCATTTTAGATGGTCATTGTTTTGCTCTCTTTTACAACAGTCCTGTCTTTATAGGAGTTAGCAGCTAGACTGTGCTATTAATATAGTGAGAATCACTCATCAACCTCTCATACTAGCCCACCGTCTTTGAATCACATTCATACACCTTAATAAGCTTCATCTAGAAGGTGTCTTTCCCTGCAGGCTCTTCCATCCTGCCAGTCCTGCCTTATCTTGAGTGGCACAGACATGCCTCAGTGCTAGCAAGAACTCAGTTTAAACTCAAATTCTGACCTCTACATCAAGCAAGTTTATGCTTTGTTTCCAGTGAGCCATTTGACTACCTGCTTTTCTCTGCTTGCAACTCCTATTTCCAACCTAAGTCTGTGTCATTCTTTTGAATATAATTGGGTTTCTGAAGTTGACCTTTTCCACAGCTAAGAGAAATGTAGACTCTGTTCTGAAAAACAAATTAAGACCTGGAATGGTAGTCCAGTCTTTGCTTTCTTAGAACCACAGTTTTACTATGCATGCTTAGGAGCTAGTTCCCTAAGTCCTGTTATTCCTATAGAGACAAACTGATGGAATTAATTAATTAGTTTCTGTAATTGGAATGCCATCAATTAACTCTTTGCACTTTCTAAATTTTCTGTGCTCTTTATATTTTCAACAAAACTCCTTATCACTCTATTGGCAATAATTGTGTTTGGACTATTCTACTTCTCTAACAGTGTATATACCCAACTATCAAAATTTAGTGTGGTCATCTCTAACTGAGGGCAAGTCTCTATTTTAAAATTCCTTCAAATCCACATAGGAAGATACCTTTCAATTTATTCATTAGGATTCCCCTCCCACACTAGGGAAAAAAGGGGAATTTTCAGTGGCTTAGAGACAGAAAAACAATTCAATGGTATAAAAATAAAGGCTAAAAGAAACTAAAGAATAAAAATTAAGACAAAATGGAGGATTTAAGGGTGAAGGACATTTACAAACATGCATAGTAGATAGCCCCTTTACAGAGCAAAAGATAGATTATAAACATAGATATAGACTACATCAAAATATAGATATAGTTTGATCCAGCAATAAAACTTAGATTATTCATAGAAGCATGTCTTTGGACTTTTAAAATAGTATACCTTATTTATTTATTTGAACATGTAAAAAGGTAATACTGTACAGCATGTGCTGTACAGTACAAAAGTGTAAACAGTGAACAATGTCTTCAAGTCTTCCCCTTCTTTGGCTCCTGTCCCCTAATTTCCATCCCTAGAGTCTGCAGTTGTTACTACTTTCCTGTGCATCTTCCTAGCAATAGGATATGCGATATAGGAATGTTAATGACACTTTTTTGAATGAGCAGTTTCAGTCTCTAAGATATGTGTATATATATATACACAAGTCATATATATATGTATATGTATGTATATATGACTTGGTTCTATGTTTTCCTATAACTGCTGCCACTGTGCTCTGTGTCCCTCTTGTCAGCCAACTTCCTTGTCCTATATTTCTCTGATAGATGTCCATCTCCCTTATGGACTATTCTAAGTCTGATTTCATAAATTCTCCATCTCTTTTGGTTATTAATACAGCATCATCATTATTGTTAATACTGAATCCTGTTTATTTAAAATCTTCAATGTTATTGTTTGTACAGAAGTCTTCCTTGATCCCTAGAGCAGGCAAGGACTTTGGTTTTAGGGTAAACACAGTATAACTTGGTGCTTAGACTAGCAACTCTGCAGCCAGGATCGAGTTTATAGCCTGGCTCTGCCACTTGCTAGCTATGTGACCATGAGCAGGTCACTTTCTGCCTCTGTTTCCCCATTTTCAAGATAGTACTTACCTCATAGGACTGCTGTGGGGATTAAGTGAGTTATTCATTTAAAGCACTTAGAGTATGCCTAACATGTTATAGGTACTAGATAAGTTTTAGCTATTTTTACTATCATTGGAATGGGGAAGGGATTTCCCTCTCTCACACCTCTCTGTACCCTTTCCCATGTTCCCTGTCTTTGTGTCTGTGGAGTTGTGGGTGGCTGACGAATTAAGGGAAATATTTTTATTTTTTGGTTCATCCATGAAATAATTTATTGTCACCTTCCTGTTGGTGATTCATTCTGACCCGGCAGGTGGTGCCTCCAACAGCCCTGCTGATAAAGAACTCAGTCCACTAGGGCAGTGTCACTTTTAAGGCCCAGCTGCATGTTCTGGAAGATCCCCACTATGCTGTGTTTTGTTTTTGTTGTTGTTTTTGACTTTTGAAACACAAGCCCACTGGACCCATGTGCAGGGGTTCCCAACAGCCATTAGCCCTCAATTATACCCTTTAACTCAGATGTCTGTTGTTACTTATAATGAGTCTCTTTGTGTTTCATCGTCTATAATTTTGATGGAGCAACACCACTCTCCTGATATAAGTCCCCACTGTTTTGAACTTTTTAGCAAAGCTTTAAGGAACTTTCATGACTAAATCTGTGCTTACCTCTCTAGCCACAGCTCCTATCATTTCCTCTTGACTAGTCTTCATTCTAGATACAATTTTTGTCTTAGATAGATGCTGCGGGGTTCTGTTTAGACCACCCCTCTCCATTTCAATATTGAAATACTCTTTCCTCAGCTTGTGGAAGTGTTGGCAGCTGAGAGTTCTTAGATGAGTATTCTTGAGAATTCCCTTAGCCAAAGAGCCTCGCTACCTAAGATCATATCCCCTCTCTGGGGGCAAACTATATTTAATGATTTGTTGACATGGGGAAATAAAGACCAAGCCTCCTTGCCTCAAAGAGGGTCAACTGGGATGAAATGCCCAGTTACAGAGCACCCTGCAGAAGTAGCTGATACCAGTTTTGCAAATGCATTGCAGCTCAACACCTCCTTGTACCCAGTTCTGCTTCTTACACTTTGCCTCCACTATTAATCCAAGTGTTCATCCAAAGAGCACATCCACTATTATTTTACAGTCTGCTTCCTGGAAAACCATAGCTAAAATCTATAATTCTACAAATGTATGTTGCTTTTTCTTTCTCCGACTTTACAGGTGCTGTTTCCTCTTCCTGGAATGTACTGCACCTTCATCTAGGCATTCTACTCATGCTTCAAAGTTCAGCTCAAGTCTTCTCTGGCCCAAAGTCATATTTGAATGTGCCTTCAAATATACTTCCATCATTTTCTGAATATTGTAACTTCTTCATAACTTATAGCAGTTTCTAACTGCTGAATTTTAAAAATCTCTCCTATTGGATTATAAGCAATTTGGGGCTAGTGTTTGGATTTTATTCTACTTTGTTTCTCAAAAAGATAGCATAATATTTAATGCGTAGTAGATTCTCAATAAATATTTGTTGAATAAATGAATGAACTATTGAATGAGTGAAATTCTAAACTGCATCTGTCTGACTCTTTGGACTATGCAAATGGGAAAAGATTAAAAGACCCTGTTTAATCGAACGTGGTTTTATTAATGACTCTTATGATGTCCTGACTGGAAAAATCAATTTGTCCACTAAACGTTATCAAAGTTTTGCTTTAATTGTCAGTGACTTTGACCTAAGGATTATAAAGAAATAGTCTGGAAAAGTTTTAATATTCACACTGAAGCATTTCTTTTCTAAAGAGAGATTACATATTTTCTTATGATAGTCCTCCACTATTTCTTCTGTGTTAATTTTGATGTAAATTAAAATAATAGTAGAGTCTATTAGAGGTTCATAATTTTAATACAATTTTGAAAAACTACTGAAGAATATCCACCAAGACAATATTCTGCTACACACTGCAGAGAACACAAAGATGAATAATCACAGTCTCTGCTCTCAAGAGATCAAAGAGAAGAAATCTGCCACAGGCCTAGAAAACAATAAGACAAATGGAAAAGGAAAAATGCAAACTTAGAATGGTTCTCAAATAAGGGAATAATATCATTCAATCAGAGGCTATTTAGAAGGGGCTTCAATTTGGTGGAAAGAGTTTCCACGTGATGATGGAAGGGAAAATATGAGTGAGGAGACTATCCTAGAGACCAGTGAGTTGATGGAGGGTGAGTGGGATAAATAGTAGGATGGGTAAAATGTTTCATCCTTTTGAATTAGTACTGAAGGTCATTTACAGGAACATGAGAAAGTGAGGAAGAAATTGCGGTGCAGGGACATACAAGGTAAAAACAATTTTTAACCAAATTGCCTTTTTTCGCCCTTTCTACCCCACACACATATGTTAAACATTACTTGTAACATCCTTATAATGGAGACAGTAAAAAGTTTATTTTTTCCAAGAGATTTTAGTTATGTTGACATCGTTATAGAATATCACTTACCATGTGATGCCATTTCATGCCATATTGCAGAATCTGGAGATTAGTCACTAGCCAGAAAGAAGGAGACTAGTTAAAAGGGAATGAGCATAGCCTCTTATCATCTTAATGGGACCTTATTTCCAAACCTGAAGCTACTATGACCTTGATGTCAAACTCAACAAGGACATGCACACATGCACTAAAACTAAAGACAAATTTACTATGAGTATTACTGGACAACACTTAACAAAAAGATTAGCAGGCAGACTATGGCAGCACTTTTTTTTTTTTTTTGGGACGGAGTTTCACTCTTGTTACCCAGGCTGGAGTGCAATGGCGCGATCTCGGCTCACCGCAACCTCCGCCTCCTGGGTTCAGGCATATGGCAGCACTTTAAAAGATTAAAACACTATACCCAAGTAGTATTTATTACACAGAGGGTGGTTCAATAAAAGAGAATCTATAATCGCTAAAGAAGAAACCCTACACAATAATTTTTGAGTTCAAAATTCATAAGATTTTAAATATAAACTTGATAACATTTTAAAATACAATGGATATGTAGTTCATATATTAATGTGATAGTTAAAAAAGTCAGTGCCAGGTGTAATTAAAAAACAATCAGAAGCATTCTTATGAAGGTATAGAATACAACAAAGATTATCATTACCATGGTCATTTACCATTTCTGGAAGTATCATCAAATATTATTTGAAAATAGAAATAAATGCATATATTAAAATCAGAAGGGAAAATATAATTTTGTTTGAATTATAACTTCATGGGAAAGAGTATGAGGGGCTTTTAAATTTTTCAATGTTATCAAAATAGTTTAATTAGAAGTTGAGTTATCAGTTACTGAAATGATTGATAAATTGCCTTATGAAATTTTTAGAGCCTGTTATGTGTTTCTTTGCTTGTTTGGAGGAGGTAGCCCTTTGATAATTATTTTGTGTCTTCTTTTTAATTGTTATATTTAGATTTTCTAGATCTTTTTTTTTTTTTAATAATAAACTTTTTACTTTGGAATATTTCAGGTCTATAGGGAAGTTGCAAAGACAGTAAATTCTCCTATATCCTTCAATTAGTTCCCCCCAATGTTAACTAACATCTTACATAATCATAGCACATTTTTTCAAAACTAAGAAATTAACATTAGTACAATTACATTAACTAAAATTCAGACTGTATTTGGATTTCACCTATTTTTCCACTAATATGCTCTTTTTGTTCTAGGACCTGGTCCAGGATTCCATGTTGCATTTAGTCAGCATGTCTCCTTGGTTTCCTCTGGTCTCTTAACTGTTTCGCAATCTTTCTTTGTTTATGACCTTGACAGTTTTGAAGAGCACTGGTTGTGTATTTTGTAAAATGTACCTCAATTTGGATTTATTTGATTGTTTTCCACATAATTAGGGCGGGAATATAGATTTGGGGAAAAATATTAGAATGCCCGTTTCATTATGAACAAAATACAAGATTTTGAATTTATTAGTCCTACTATTTTTCTCTTCCTGAATTTAAACATTCAACTTCATCTTTATATGTGTCATTTTCTTTCTGCCTTCCTTAGATTTATTTTGTTTTATTTTTATAACTTCTTGCTTTGGATACTTGATTTCATTATATTCTCATTCTTTTCTGGTTTATTTTTCTAAGTATTAAAGGCTATGAATTTTTCTCTGTGACCCCTTTGGTTGTATACTATAGGGTTTGATACGTAGTATTATCAATACTATGTAATTACTTATTAATTTTTCTTTTATCCATGCATTGTTTAAAATAGAAAATTTACTTGACAAGTGGTAGGTTGTTTTTCACTTGTTTTATGAATTCATTGTTAGTTTCTAATTTTTTGCACTGTAATCAGAATATGTCTTCTATTTCTACTTTTAGGAATTTATACAGAAATTTCTAGCCTAACATATGGTTACTTTTGTGAATGTTGTACAGGTATTGGGGGGGAAAAAGGCACATTCTTTTTTATCATGGATACAGAATGATATACAGGATTCTCTCTGTCATCTGTCACTCATACAAACACATAGACACAAAAATACCTCCTCCTATTGCTATCTATATGTCCTAAAAGTCTTACCTGTTTTTGGATTCCTTGTTGACTTGTTGACAGATGAATTAAAGTCTTCCATTACTAATGCTGCAAAAAAGTATCATGTATTAGTACATAAACCAGAAGCTTTCCTATAGTTTTGTTTTGCTCTATCAATTTGGATGGCACTATGGTATATTATAGTATGAGGATTGTGTTAATTATCTATAGCTATGCATCAATTTATCACAGATTTAATGGCTTGCAAATACCTACTTATTATTTCAGTGTCTGTAGGTCAGAAGGTTCAGTCTCAGTTTAGTGTAGTCTGCTCAGGGTCTCACACAGCTGGACTCAAGATGTCACCTGGGAGTGCTATCTCATTTAAGGTTCAGAGTTCTCTTTCAAGGTCACTTAGATTGTTGGCAAAATTCAATTGTTTGAGGCAGTCAGATTGAAGACTCTATTCTTTTTCAGGCTGTGGCTGAGGGTTACACTCAGCATCTAGAAGCTGTCTGCAGTTTCTTGCCATGTGACCCGTTCCAGAAGCCATCTCACACTACTAATCTCTGACTTCTGTCTCCAGCGTCCAGACCCAGACTTAAAAGGCTCATGTGAGTAATTCAGACCACTCAAATACTCTTCCTTTGACTCAAAGATAACTGATTAGTAACCTTAATTAGAGCTGTACAATTCTTTCTTCCATGTTATATAACATAATCATGAGAATGATTTCCCACCATATTCAGAGCTTCATCGCATAACCTTCCTTTCTTAGTATTTCAGCTTCAGGTGGGGGGATTGATACAAGACGTGGATACTATGGGGACAGGAATATTGGGAGCCGTGTTAGAATTCTTATTACCACATAGATTTTCATAATTATTTTATCATCATAATGGATTATAAACTTTCTCATAATGTGATACATTTTCAAAAAAAAAAATCACATTTACTGCTGTAAAGCTGAATTTAAAGCCTGAAATTTTAGTTTGTCTGCATTAAAATCCCAACACCTACTTTGTGGTTGTTTATTATTTTTTTGGTATACCTTTTTTCTATCTGTTTATTTGCAACCTTTTCGAGATACTTTGTTTTATAAGTGTTTCTAGTATGTAGCATATTGCTGGACTTTATTAGTAATTTTACCATATTTCTTTCTCTTTCTACATGATTTCAATCCATTATCATTTATTACATAACAGATTTTGTCACTATATTTTGTATATGCCTTTGTTGTTGTTAAATATTTTATTATTTGGTGTTTTTCCCCTTTGAATGTGTGCGATGTGGTGTTTTTGTGTGTTTCTTTAATAAAAAGATTTATATTCCTGTTGTAATGATGTTTAGGATTATAATAACTTCTTATAATAATTTATTCCTCAAAGCTTTAGAATCTGTTGATTCCCAACTAGGAGCAAAGATGAAATTAGTTCATTTCTATTTTCTCATCTCTGTCACTCCTCATACAATTTTAGTTGATTTAATTACTTTACTTAATGAAACGTTTATGCAGTTGTATTTATAGTGCTTGTTTGCTTTAATAACACCTAGGTTTAAAAAATGAAATCAATGTGTTTATTAACTTTCCCCTTTTATTTTTGTTATAATTGTTATTAGCTACATCATTTTTATACTTTCAAGATGTATAATATTTATATTCAGTTCTGTAAGAATAACCCTACTTCTTTCACGTCTTAGCCCTTCATCTAAATAGATTCTGTGCATATTGCCAGACTTTCTCCATTCATATCTTGTTGAGCTAAAGTTCATTGTCTTTGACTTTATTTAGGAGATACTCATAAGAATCATATTCCTTGATTTTTTTCACATTAAAACTGTTACACTGAGTTAAAGTTTGGCTGCATATGATATTCTTGAGGTATAGTTTTCACAAGGATTTTATAGACATTGTTTGATTATCATCTAGCTTTGTTGTGGAAAAAAGCTAGAGTTAGCTACTTTTTTTTTCTCCTATGTAGATCAAATGAAACTCTTCTTCCCTCTCTGGATTTCCAAAGGATTCTTTGTTTATTTTTGAAACTAAGTAACTTTACAAGGAAAGAGCTCATTATTGATTGACTTAATTTTTCTAGGGACATAGTCTGCTTTTGAATCTATGTTCATGGAACATTTTATTAAAATTTATTTACATATTTTCTTCTATTATTTTGGTTCTCTTCTTTAGTGATATCAGTAATGCTTACATTTTATCTAGTTTCAAAAATCTTTCTAGTTTACCTCAATCTGGCCCTTAATTCACTTTACCACATTTTTAGCAGTATTCACTTTCTATGCACTGTTTTCAACATTCTTTTGGCCCTTTCAGAGTATTTTAAACACTCTACTTTTTTCCTGAGCTGCACCATTTTTTTACTAAATTCTTATATCTCTCCTTTGAGATCACATTTTATAGATAAAATAGCTCCAATGAATTTAAAAAAAGCTTTTCATCTGCTGTTTGATATTTTTCCAGTTTTTAATTATTGATCTTGTTACTTGTCTACTTTTTTCTTGTAAAATCTTTGTTTACATGCTGTATTGATTCTTTCAGAATTATTGCTCATTAGAATAAGATGGGCTACTTCCGAATCAAATATTTGCACTGTCAATTACTCTGAACTGACATTTGGAGGAATTCTCCTCTTGATCCAGCATTGTGTATGTAAATTTGCTCTTTTAGCTCTACTTTTCCCCAGTTATTCCACCCTGGCAACTTTAGAGCTACTGCAGAACTGGCCGCCTCCACCCTGGTCCACCTGCATGCAACAACAGCTTGTTTGTGTGATTCTTGTTTAATTCAGCTTCACCAGCTTATCTTTGGTTCAAAGAACCAAAGAAGCCTTACTTAGTGCGTGCATTCCATTCCCCTGTCTCCATCTAAGCTACTCACCTTGCCTTCCTCACATTCCTATCGCCCAGGAAAAGCATCAGTCATCTACCCAGGGAGGTATCTCTGGGTCCAAACGTGAACAAAAGCCCTATTCCAGATATGTCATATTTCCATAAAATTCAGCTGTTATTTCATAACTGGAGTACTTTCCTTGCTGTTTTTTAGTATCTCCCATTTTAGTAAATGTATGTTACTAGCCTACCCTATCAAAGAATTTGCTTTAGCAGAATTATCTTAAAAATTATCACAGGATTAAATACATAAAGAAATTTTAGGACAGATCTAAAATTTTCCCCTTGATAAAATAATTGGTATTGTGTGTGTGTGTGTGTGTGTGTGTGTGTGTGTGTGTGTGTGTGTGTGTGTGTGTGTGTGTCTACCCTACATTGCCAGAGGAAACTAATTGCCTCCCCTGCCAAGCAAGATAATGCTGAGTCTTTTTAGGGGACCCACTTCCACCACTCTTCTTTGCTTCTAGACCTACAACTAGACTCAAGTTCCAGAAGGTCCCTAAAGTCCAGGTACAAAGTGTGACCCATGAAGAAATGTGCTACACTCCAAAAGAATGACTTGAGTTTTCTTATTTCTACAAGCAGAAATCCAGGGGACCTGTGTAGTATGGATATTAAAGGTCTAGGGTAATGGTGGAAGAAACAAAAAGTTGAATTAGGCCAAATTTACTGATATAGGCTCACTAAGCAGAGATTCTGCATTTAATGGTGCAGCTCAGGGAGTTAGAAATGGCTCTAACTACTTGTTTGGTTGATTGGCTGAAACATGGACAAAAAGTGGCCCACGAGGAGAAAGTTAAAAATGCCAGAACTGCCTTGGCTTAATGTAGAAAAGATATTCAAAGGAGATTGGAATGGTAGAGTGAATTTGTCATTTAAGACCTAGTCCCTCACACTGGGAGTGTCCAGAAGACACACCTTTCACCACTACAGCAAGCAATTTGTGAGGAAAGTTTCAGCATCCTTGAGGAGCTCTGTGCTTGCTCTTCTCTACAGATCAAACCCTTCTCTAGTGGAAATTGCAGCCACTGAATAGGGAAATGTAAATGTGATGAGAATAATTGGATTTCAGAGTAGCAGGGGCAAAGAGGCAAGCTCGACAGCCAATGAAAAGATGAGTGTGGTTGCCTTAATGAACGACAAAAAGTCAAAGCAGCAGTCAAAATAGTCTGACCCTTGTGAAGCTAAGGTATTGGCTAGTTGATCATAATGTTCTTAGAAGTTAAACAGATAGGAGGCCTATTAAATTCTCATTTGATTTGTGTACGTAGAAAAGTTCTAGGTCAAGTGGAAAAAAATCTAACATGAATTAAAAAATTGAGTCATGATCCGTCAATCATTTTCCAGACTTAAGCTAGCTTACAAAACTCAGAACTCATTGAGTGAAGGGGAGGCTGGGTCCCTTTGAAAAAGGACCTTAGTATACTACCAAAATTTATACTGTCAATCTTTCTCCCAGACTGCCATAAAGGGACCTATGGCCTTTCTAGGGTAAGTGTGCCTTGGAGAAAGGAAATAATCAGACCTTTTGGGGAGTACTAGACAATGGTTCTGAACTGACAATGCTTCCAGGAGACCCAAAATGGCATTATGTCCCTCTAGTCAGAGTAGGGAACTAGGGAGGTCAGGATGTCAAAGGAGTGTAGCTCAGGTCCTTCTCACAGTAGGTTCAGTGAGTCCCCAGATCAATCTTGGGTTATTACAGAGTTATTTGTTATAACTGAGGTTATTTTCTCAGTTCTAGAATGCATAATTGGAATAGACATACTGATTAGCTAGTGGAATCCACATACTGGTTGCCAGAGCTGTGGAGTGAGGTGAGAAAAGCCAAGTAGAAGCCACAAGAACTGCCTCTACCTAGGAAAACAGTAAGTTGGAAGCAATACTGCATTCCTGGAGGGATTGCAGAGTTTAGTGTCAACATCAAGGACTTAAATGATTTAGGGGTTGTGATTCCCACCACATCCCCATTTAAATTACCTATTTGGACTGTAAAGAAGATAGATCTTGGAGAATGACAGTGGATTATCATAAACTTAACCAGGTGGCAACTCTAAATGCAGTTGCAGTACCACGTGTGATTTCATTGCTTGAGTATATTGACATATTCCCTGGTACCTTGGATGCAGCTATTAATCTGGCAAATGCTTTTTTCTCCATCCCTTTCCGTAAGGTGCACATGAAGCAGTTTGTCTTAAGCTAGCAAGGCCAGCAATACACCTTCACTTTTCTACCACAGGGGCATGCCAGCTCTCCAGCTTTATGTCATCATTTAGTTTTCAGGAATCTTGATCACTTCCCCATCCACAAACATCACACTGGTCCATTATGTTGATGACATTATGCTTACTGAACCTTCTGAACAAGAAGTAGCAACGCTCTAAACTTACTGGCAAGACACCTGTGTGCCAGAGGGTGGGAAATAAATTTGACACAAATTCAGGGCCTTTCTATCTCAGTGAAATTTCTAGGGGTCCAGTAGTGTGGAGCATGTTGAGATATCCCTTCTAAGGTTAAAGGTAACTTGTTGCATCTGACACCTCCTAAAATCCAAAAAGAAGCAGAATGCCCAATGGTCCTCTATATATTTTAGGCAACATATTTCTCATTTGGGTGTGTTACTCCAACCCATTAACCAAGTGACCTAAAAAGCTGCTAATTTGAATGGAGCCCATAATAGAAGATGACTCTGAAACAGGCCCAGGCTGCTGTACAATCTGCTCGGGTATTGGACAATAGAATCCAGCAGATCCAATGGTGCTTGTTACATCAGTGGCAGATAATGATGCTCTTTGGAGCCTTTGGTAGGTCCCTACAGGTGAATTGAAGTGCAAGCCCCCAGGATTTTTGGAGCAAAGCCTTACTGTCTTCTTCAGATAGTTAGTCTTTTTTTGTAGAAATAGCCCTTGGCATGCTACTAGGCCATAGTAGAGACTGAATGACCATGTGACACCAAGTTACCATGTGTCCTGAACTGCTCATCATGAATTGGGTGTTATTCAGTCCACCAAGCCATAAAGTTGGGTGTGCACAGCAGTACTACTGGAAGTGATCATCAACTGGAAGTGATATATATGCGTGATCAGGCCTGAGCTGGTCTTGAAGGTACAAATAAATTACGTAAAGAAGTAGCCAAAAGCCCATGATCCTTCCTTCTGTGACTCTGCCTTCTCTTTCTTAGCCTGCAACTATGGCCTCATGGGGAGTTCCCTACGATCAATTGACAGAGGAAGAAACACTCAGCCTGGTTTATGGATGGTTCTGCATAATATACAGGCACAACTTGAAAGTGAATCACTGTATCCCTATAGCCCCCATTTGGGACATCTCTGAAGGACAATGGTCAAGAGAAATAGTCCCAGTGGGCACAATCTCAAGCAGTTCAATTCTCCCAATAGGCAGAACTTCAAGCACTGAATCTGATTTTTTACTTTGATTGGAAGGAGAAATGGCGAGATGTGTGATTATATACTGATTCATGGACTGTGGTCAATGATTTTCTTAGACAGTCAGAAACTTAGAAGGAATGTGACTGGAAAATTGATGAGGAAATCTGAGAAAGAGATATGTGGATAGACATCTCTGAATGAGCGAAAAGTTTGAAGATATTTGTGTTCCATATGAATACTCGCCAAAGGGTGATCTCAGCTGAGGATTATTTTAATAGTCAAGTGGATAGCATGACCCATTCTGTAGATACCATTTAGGCTATTTCTCCAGTCACTGTTGTCATCACCCAATAAGCTCATGAGCAAAGTAATCATAGTGGCAGGGATGGAAGTTATGTATGGGTCCAGCAACATGGGCTTTCATTTATCAGTGATAACCTAGCTATGGCCACTACTGAGTGCCCAATATACCGGTAGCAGAGAAAAACACTGAGTCCTTGATATAGCCCAGAGTGATTAGCCAGCTACCTGGTGGCAGGTTGATTACATTAGATTGCTTCCATGGTAGAAGGGGAAGCATTTTGTCCTTACTGAAATAGACCCTTACTCTGGATATGGATTTGCCTTCCAGTCATGCAGTGCTTCTGCTAAAACTACCATTTATGGACTTATAGAATGCCTTATCCTCCATCATGTTATTCCACACAGCATTGCTTCTGATCAAGGAACTCACTTCACAGCAAAAGAAGTGAGGCAATTGGCTTATGCTCATGAAATTCACTGGTCTTACCATGTTCCCCACCATCCTAAAGCCACTTGTTTGATGGAGTGGTGGAATGACCTTTTGAAGACTCAGTTATATTACCAGCTAGCTGACATTACCTGGAAGGGCTGGGGCAAGGTTCTCCAGAAAACTGAATATGTTCTGAATATGTTCAATTTATACTGCTATTTCTCCTGTAACCAGGATTCCTGGGTCTAGGGATTAAGGGATAAAAATAGGAGTTGCACTACTCACTAATATCCTTAGTGACCCAGTAGCTTCCTGTTCCTGTGACATATGCTCTGCTGGCTTAGAGATCTCTGTTCTGGAGGGAAGAATTCTTCCATCAGGAGACACAACAATAATTCAGTTGAACTAGAAGTTAAGACTGCCACCTGGCCACCTTGGTCTCTTTGTGCTTCTGAGTCAATAGGCTAAGTAGAGAGTTATGGTGCTGGCTGGATTGACTGACCCAGACTACCAAAGAGAAATTGGACTACTATTCCATAGTGTAGGTAAGGAAAAGTGTCTGCAATAAGAAATATCCCTTAGTGTGTCTCTTAGTATTACTGTGTCCTGTGACTAAGATCAATGGAAAACTACAACCTTCAAATCCAGGTGGGACTACTAATGACCCAGACCTTTCTTGGGTCACTTTAGTATTTAAAGAACCACAACCAGCTGAGGTGCATAATGAAAGCAAAGGAACTACAGAATGGGTAGTAGAAAAAAGGGATTTAAAAATACCCATTATGATGCTGTGATCAGTGCAGAAATGAGGACTATAATTGAGTATTTCCTCTTAATTTTGCTCTAAATACATTTCTGTGTGTGTATATTAGATATCAAATTTTTTTCTTATTCTCTTATCACATAGTATAAAATGCATTGACTTCATATTCTAGTATATAAGTATTGTTATAACATGGTATTTAAGTTACAGGACATTAAGGAAGAGAGTAAACCTCACAAAGGGACTTTATCTCCTCCTCTGAGAAGGGTTTAGTGCATTTTTAGTTGTATGCAGGACATATGTTACATAGTTACATGTTAGATGGAATTATGAGCTTGTTGTTGACTTTATTTGGAGATTAAATATGGATTAAGGATATATATATATATATGGTTGCTAAATTTTCAAAGTGGGAACTCATGATGGTTAGTTAATATTATGTGTCAAATTGAGTGAGCTGTAGGATGCCCAGATATCTGGTAAACATTATGGGGTATGTCTGTGAGGGTATTTTCAAAAGAGATTAGCATTTATATTGGTGTTCTGAGTATAGTTGATGACACTCCCTAATGTGGGTCAACATCTTTCAATCTGTTGAGGGCCTGAATAAAACAAGAAGGCAGAAGAATGCTTAGTTTTCTACTTGAGCTGGGACACTGATCTGCTGTCCTCACTGCTCTGGTTGGCAGGTCCTCAGACCCAGGCTGGAATTTTTATCATCAACTTTCTTGCTCTCAGGCGTTCAAACTGCACCACTGGATCTCCTGGGTCTCTGTCTTGCAGAAAATAGAATCTAGGACCTCCTAGCTTCTATTATTGTGTAAACTGATACCTTATAATAAATATATTTATCTATATAGTTGTGCTTTCTCTGACCCTTACTAATAAGAGAACCCTTATTAGTAAGGTCTGAATTTGGGAGATTAATTGACAAAGACGAATTCTTCCAGTTGGCAAATTTGGCAAGATTTCTGGATAAGGGCCCATAGTAATATAATTTTCTAATATATTCATAGTTCTTTATCTTAACAGAACAAAAATTTTAAGAAGTGGTCAGGATTAGAAAAAAAGAAAAGCATTTGACTGACTGAAATATTAATAGAAATTCACTTACATATTTTTAACTTCTCTGTAATCACTCATGAGATAAAGTTGTAAATAGAAATTCTAGTATATTACCTATTAGCCAAAGGTAAAATAGTCTAGATAGTTACCAACCAAGCAAATCCTTTGAAATGTTGTCACTTGTCATGGCAACCATATATTTCAAAGATTCCATTCTGGAATGAATGTGGTAGAATGTTCTGGCCTGCCCGAGTGACTACTAATTCTCACCTGTCACTATTGAGAGGCAGGGAAGTTTCTGGTTTCTGTGTTACCAGCACTTAAAGGAAGTTCTGCAGACCAACAGTCCAATAGAAGCTGGGCAAAGGATAAGAATAGAAAAGTCACAGAAAAGGAAAACTGAATGGGCAATAAATATTTTACAAGATTTTAATCTTACTTAAAATTATGAAAATGCAAACCACTGAAATATTATTTCCCAGCTAATAAGTTAAAAATACTAAAATACAAGTAAAAATAATATAAAATTGATAATTTCAAATATTGACAAAGTTAAAAGAAACTTGAACTTTCTCACATGACTGGTGGAATTATAAATACATAAAACTAGTTTGTAGAGCAATGTTTCAAGTTCTAGCAAAACTGAAAATCTACAGCTCAGAATTTCCAATTGTAGGTCCATAGAGTGTATAAACATGTATACAATCGATGCACTGAGAGACATGGGGAAGGATGTTATTTGCAGCACTTTTTATAATAGATTTATTAAGATATAATTCATAAAGCATACATTTTATCCTCTCAAAGTATATAATTCAATCATTTTAAATACATTTACAGAGGTATACAACCATTATTACTATCTAATTTTAGAACATTTTCAACTACCTTCAAAGAAACCCTGTACCTGTTAGCAGACATTCTCCCTCCCTCTCCTCCAAGTACCTGGCAACCACTAATCTTCTTTCTGTTTCTGGATATTTTATATAAATAGATTTATATAATATATGACTTTTTATTATTAGGTTGTTTTGTTTTTGAGTTGTGAAATTTTATATATTCTAGAGGCTAGTCTCCTATTCGATACATAATTTGCAAATATTTCTACCTTTTCTATGCATTGCCTTTACATTTTCTTGACAGTGTCTCTTGAAGCACAAAAGTTTCAAGTTTAAGTGAAATTTAATTTGCCATTCTTTTCCTTTTGTTGCTTTTGTTTTTGGTATCATAACAACAACAACAACAACAAAGGACATTACCTGCATCCCCTGACCCAACATCATAAAAATTTAGAACTCTGTTAAGAGTTTTATGCCTTACATTTAGGTCTTTGGTTCATTTTGAATTAGTTTTATTATACGGTGTGAGGTAGGGGTCTAATTTTATTTTATTTTTTTTGCATCTGGATATTCAGTTGTCTCAGTATTATTTGTTAAAAACATGATTCTTTTCCTGATTCATTGTCTTCACATCTTTGTAAAAAATAAATTCACTAAAATGGCTTATTTCTGAACTCAATTTAATCCCATTAATCTACATGTTTTTCCTATACCAGTAGCACACCATCTTGATTACTGTGACTTTGTAGTAAGTTTTGAAAGAAGTGTGAATTTTCAAACTTTGTTTTCCTTTTTCAAGATTGTCTTAGCCATCATGAGTTCCTTGAACTTCTATATGCATTTTAGAACTAACATCAATTTCTACAGGAAATGCAGCTGGCATGTTAGTAGGGACTGTGTCAAATCTGTAGATTAATTTAGGGAATGCAGCCATCTAAATGATACTAAGTTCTAATCTGTGAAAATGAAATGTCTTTCTATTTATTTAGGTTTTATTTAATTTTCATCTAACATCGTTTCGTTGCTTTCAGTATAAAAGTTTTGCACTTCTTTTGTTAAATGTATACCAAATATTTTATTCTTTTTTGTGATTATGAAGAAAATTCTTTTTTAAATTTCTGTTTGGGAATTTTATTCATAGTGCATAGAAATACAATTGATTTTTGTATATTGACATTGTACACTTAATACTTGATTAACTTGTTTATTAGTTTCAATTTTTTTGTGGTTTCCTATATGCAAGATTTTGCCATCTATGAATGAAGGTAGTTTTACTGTTTCTTTTTCCATCTAGACACTTTTTATTTTCTTTTCTTGCCTAATTGCCTTGGTTAGAACTTCTAGTACAATGTTAATATTATAGATGTAGGTAGATGTAGTGAGATTATTTAGTCTTTCGTGACTGAATATGATGTCACTTGTAGTTTTTTTTGTAGATTCCCTGTATCAGGTTGAGAAATTTCTATTCTTTGTTGAGTGATTTTATCATGAAAGAGTATTAAGTTTTGTCAATTTTTTCTGTGTTTATTAAGATGCTCATAATGCTCTTTTACCCTTCATTCTATTAACTTGGTATTTTGTATTAATTAATTTTTGGATACTAAGCCAACAGTGCATTTTTGAAGTAAATTCCACTTGGTTATGGTATATAATCCTTTTTACATGTTGCTGAATTCATTTTGCTGCTATTTTCTTGCATCTATTTTATAAGGAATAGTGGTCTGTATTTTTCTTGTTATTCCTTTTTCTAATTCTGGTATCAGGGTAATGCTGCCCTCCCAGAACAAATTGGGGTGTGCTCCAAATTTTCTGGGGTTTTTTTTTTTTTTTTGGAAGACTTTTGTGAACAATTGGTGTTAATTTGTCCTTTAAACGTTTGATAGAATTTACCAATAAAGCCATTTGGTCTTTAGCTTTTCTTTATGAGAAGGTTTCTGATTATTAATTCGATTTCTTTAGTTGTTATAGATCTATTCAGATTTCTCAAATTCTTGAATAAATGTTGATAGCTTCTCTTTCTCCAGAAATTTGTTCATCTTATCTAGGTTATCTAATTTGTTGGCATATATTATTCAGAGTATTCTATAATCCTTTCTGTTTCTATAAGACTGGTCGTAATGGCCTCTCATTACTAAATTTAGTCATTTACGTTTTCTTTCTGTTTTCTTGGACAATTTAGCTAAGAATTTGTCAGTTTTACTATTTTTTCTGAAGAACCAACTTTTAGCCTTATTTAATTTTAACTTCTTGGTGTAATCTCTATTTAATCCTAATCTTAATTTTTTCCTTCCTTCTGTTAGTTTGCAGTTAGTTTTCTCTTCTTTTTTCTGCTTTTTAAGGTAAAAAGTTAAGTCATTAATTTGAGATTTTTCTTAATATGGGACTTTACTCTTACAAATTCAGCTGTATTTAATAACTTTTGGCATGTTATGTTTTGTTTTCATTTATCTCAATATGTTTTCTAATTTGCCCTATGATTTATTTTTTGACTTTTTGGCTATCTAAGTATACTGTTTAATTTTTGTATGTTTCTGTATTTTCAAAATTTCCTTCTGTTACTATTTCCAATTTTATTCCATTATATATAGGCAACATACTTTGTATGATTTCAATCCTTTTAAATGTATTGTAGCTTTGTTTATGGCCTCATATGATCTATCTTAAAGAATGTCCTATATACACTTGAAAGGAAAGTGTATTCTGCAATTCCCGGCTGGAGTTAATAGCCAAGACAATGGGGGAAATGAATTGAAGGCATTTCAGAGAACTTTATGACAGCCCCTCCCACTACAGGCCTGGAGTCCTAGGAGAAAAGAATTGGTTTTAAGGGCCAGGCTTAGGGCTCCATGGCCCTTTGCAACCTTGGGACGCTGCTTCTTGTGTCCCAGCTGTTACAGCTTCCACTGTGGCTAAAAAAGCTCCATATATATTTCAGGCCAATGCTTCAGAAGTGTAAGTCATAAGCCTTGTTGGCTTCCACATGGTGTTAAGCCTGTAGGTTCACAAAAGGCAAGGGTTGAGATTTGGAAGCCAACACCTAGATTTCAGAGAATATAAGGAAATGCCTGGATGTTCAGGCAGCAGTCTGCTGTGGCAGCACAGCCCTCATGGAGAACCTCTACTAGAGCAGGGCAGAGGGAAAATGTGGGGTTGGAGCCTTCACACAGAGTGCTCACTGGGGCACTGACTACTGGAGCTGGGAGAAGAGGGCCACTGTCCTCCAGATCCCAGAATGGTAGACCCACTAACAGCTTGCACAGTGCACCTGGAAAAGCTGCAGGCACTCAATGCAAACTTGTGAAAGCAGCTTCAGGGACAATACCCTACAAAACCACAGGGGTGAAGCCGCCCAAGGCCTTGGAAGCTCACCCCTTGCGTTATTGTTGCCTGGATGTGAGACATGGAGTCAAAGGAGATTATTTTGGAGCTTTAAGATTTAAAGATTGGGCTGGGCATGGAGGCTTACACCTGTAATCCCAGAATTTTGAGAGGCTGAGGCGGGTACATCACAAGATCAAGAGTTCAAAACTAGCCTGACCAACATGGTAAAACCCATCTCTACTAAAAACACAAAAATTAGCCAGGCATAGTGGTGCACACCTGTAATCCCAGCTACTCAGGAGGCTGAGGGAGGAGAATCACTTGAACCTGGGAGGTGGAGGTTGCAGTGAGCCAAGCCATGAGCCGAGATTGAACCACTACATTCCAGCCTGGGTGACAGAGCAAGACTCCATCTCAAAAAACAAAAAAACTAAAACAAACAACAACAACAAAAATATAAAGACTTCCCTGCTGGGTTTTGGACTTGCATGGCACCTGTAGCCCCTTTGTTTTGGCTGATCTCTCCCTTTTGGAAAGGAAGTATTTACCTAATGCCTGTATATACCACCATTGTATCTTGGACGTTACTGACTTGTTTTTGATTTTTAAGGCTCATATACCGAAGTAACTAGCCTTGTCTCAGATGACACTTTGGACTTTTGCATTAATGTTGAAATAAGACTTTGGAGAACTGTCGAGAAGGGATGATTGTATTTTGCAATATGAGAAGGACATAAGATTTGGGAGGGGCCAACGGCAGAATGATACGGTTTGGATTTGTGTTTCCACCCACATCTCATGACAAATTATAATTCTCACGTTGGAGGAGGGCTGTGGTGGGAGGTAATTGGGTTGTTGGGTGGGTTTCCCTCTTGCTGTTCTCATGATAGTGAGTTCTTATAACATGTGGTTGTTTAAAAGTGTGTAGCACCTTCCCTTTCTCTCTCCTTTCTCTCTCTTCTTCCTGCTCCAGCTGTGTAAGATGTGCCTGCTTCCCCTTCTGCCATGAATGAAAGTTTCCTGAGGCCCCTGCAGCCATGCTTTCTGTACAGCAGAAGTCCTTACCCCACCATTCTAAAAATGCTTTCACTACTTTGTTTTGATAGAAAAGCAGTTGAAAAAAATTTCTAACATTAAATAAATTGTGATCTCTTCATATAATGGAAATAGCAATAAAAATAATGGACTAAGATTGTATATCTAAACATGGGTAGCTATAGAAAAATTATGAAAAAATTGCAGAATGATATTTGTGGTATGACAATTATCATACAATTTAGAATACATATTGAATAGTATTTTTGTTGGGTGAAAAACAATATTTTTGATATAAAGTATATTTTTAAACACAATTGGATAGGAGGATAAATACCGCATGCATCATGGTGATGGAGAATAAAACTAGAATGAAGAAAAAAATTAAATCAACTTTTTCCATAATATTTTCTTTTTTTTTTTACTAAAGAAAATCTGGACACACAAATATTTGCTATATTATTTTCTGTGCTTTTCTGAATTTAAAATTTAAGAAGAAAGTCATAATGAATTGGTTCCCTCTGTTCTTTGGGAATTCCTTTGACTCTATCCAATATTTTATACTCTATGGGTGGAGAAAAAAGAAAAGACAAGAGTAAGATAAATAACTGCTGAACCACAATCGATTCTGTTATATAATGATTTTGAAATGGGTTTGAAATCTGGAATGTCAAATTCTGGTTTTCATTTTGCTTTTAAATAAGCACAAGTTCAAACCAGACAGAAAAAAAAAGTGAATCACTGGCTTCTTACTATCTAAAAATCTCCATAGTTTTCTCTGCTGTGGCCAGGGAATGAGAACTTTGGACATTGTTTCTCTTCCTTCCCTCTTAGTGTTGGTTTGTAACACCTCCATAGTTTCCAAAGAAGGGACAGAAACTATAATCACACCCACTCGAAAGAACATAGCCCTCTCTTCCAGAGATTTTTAACATTCCAGCAATGAAGTGCGAGCACAAATATAAGCTCTTTTTTACAAGTAGGAAGTGGAACAATCTGAATTGCCGTGAACCCTAAATCATTTTTCTCACATGACTATTTGACCAGGGTAAAGATGCAAAAACAAGCTCAACCCTCACCCCTCCGGCCTGTTAGCTAGAACTTCAAAGCCTCCTCCGTGTTCTCATGACAACATGAAACCGCTAGGTGTCACTCAAGATAAAACTTGCAGGCATCATATTAGAGATTATAACTAGGGGAACAGAAAGGAAATTCAGTGTTAATAAGGAATTCAATGTGTTAATAGAGAAAACTGAAATCTGTGCACTTACATGACACAGTGGAAAGCGCATCTCTCCAGCCTAGTACCCTCAGAAGAAAGTTTCAGATCCTCTGTATCATATCTGTGTAGTATGTGGACTCATTTAGATTGAAATCAGCTTTCAACAGAAAAATAACTAAATGAGCTCACAAAACTCAAGAGGTATGTTACAGTGATGCCTCTGTCAGCAAAAGGGGGTTAAAATTCCAAGCCTTAAGTTTGCTGGTGTCTCTCCTGGGAACTGTGTCTAAAATTTCAGCAGCTGCTCTCAGGTGGTAGTGAGCCAAATAATTTGGATTCTCTTTAGACAGAATTGACATATGATTTTAAAGTATCCATTTGTACTATTTCCTATGATTTTTCACATTGTATGTCTTGTATAAACCGTAACTAGCGAGTAGTATGCATTTAATATTTAATATTTTTTCAGTGAATCGGATGAATCAAGGGAAAGATACTAAACTTTATTTAGTGCCATTCTATACCTTGCTCGCTACGGCTTTCTTTCATTTTTTTTTTAAAAAAAATAACTTCACAAAAAGCCTGAGACGTAGTTATTGTAGCCATTACTTTGTACAAGCAATAGTCATAGGATATAATCACGAGTGACTTTTACCTTTATTCCTTCCTATACTTTTATACCTTATTAATTAGGAAGGCTTTTGTACTCTTCCTGGACAAATGTCAGGCACGCCTATGGCATTTCTGATTTCTCATTGCTAATAAAAAGTCCTGTAATCACTGTACATAGCAGAATAATCACAATTTAGTAAATATAACTATTCATTTTCATATAATAACACAATTTATTTCACTCAAAATTATTTCCCGTGTCCAAACTAGGCATGACTGCAGTCAGGCAGCCTCCAGAAGTGGGTGAGGTGTGTTTATCTTCTTTTTCTTATTTGATTCTTCTGCACTCCCTTACTTGGGTTGAAGAGAGTAAGGAAGAAGGAGAGATGAGGAGGGCAGTGAAATTTCTTTCTTTGAGTGCTTTTGAGATATTCAGATGTCCCTACTAGAGACATTTGACTGCACTTCCCAACATGCAAGTTAAGCATTTTCTTCTAGCTGGTCATTCTCCTGCAGTTTTTCATGTACTTTTACTTTCTTTAATAAAGATGATTTATTAACTATTGTGGCGTTTTCTCCTTCTTCTATATTGTAGAGTCCCCAGTTTTTGGCTGAGTATATGACTGCTTGGAATAAGCCTCTGTTACCATGGCTCATGTGCAAATTCTTGGAAGCCTCCTTGCTTTGTTTTCCTTTTCCTCTGTCTTCTTTCCTGTTGGCTGTGACAGACAGACAAAATTGCAGCCTGAATAATGAGGTGGAAGCCCTGTGCTGAGGGCCTTAATGATCATGAAACTGACTTGCCAGCCTTACTCAACCTTGCTCAGCCTTGCCCATCTTTTCTTAGTCTGGACTTTATCCAACTGAGATAAATAAATTCCTAATCTGCTACATTAAGCTTTTAGCACTTGTAGACAAACTGAAGCCTAACTAATAGAACTATGCAACTCTATTAGATTTAATTTTAGTGGAATTTCTGTTGTAAATAAAGTCAAAGTTAGAAAAATGTCCTTTACTCATGCATTCTAATGACATGTGTGAAGTTCTGGAAGAGGAGGATACTAAAGTGAAATAAGGGAGGTCCTGCCCACAAGAGGTCACTCTCTACCTCTCCTACCAGAAACATTTACCTGTGCTTCCCCAAGTGCAAGCTAAGAATTTTCTTTCAGCTGGCCATTCTCCCTCAGTTCTTCTTATATTATTATTCATATATATATATAATTTTATATCATATACCTTTATACACCTACATACATGTATTTACATACATACACTCAGTTTTTCATATACCTCATGCATTCTGCATCGTAAATTGGATCTATAGCCTATGGCTAATTTTTTCTCTTCCAACACTTCAGAGCTACTGCTTCTCTAATCTCTGGTGGCAAATCTTATTATTTGCTATTGAACTCCAACAATACATAAAGGAAAATAAATAAATAAGTAATGTTGCTATGGTTTTCTCATACTTAACTTCCTAGAGTTCTATTTCTCTCAGATGAATTGACTTATGTGGAATGTACATGAAAAGTTGTAATAGGAAATTAGAGTTTTCTTTTTTTCTCGAATGGCCACATTCTGACGTGATTAGAGAAAGTTTCCCTATGTGACTTCTTATTTAAAAATATGCTCCATGAACAAAGGATTCTATGGTCACTGCTTTTTTTTGCAAATTCGTATTGAAAATTAGCATATTAAAGTTGCACCATATTCCTGTGGTAAATACATGTATTTAGCTTTCTTTAACCTAGCATTTTCCAATCTCATTTGATTATGGAAACCTTTTGTCCTATAGCATCTACTAATGCATATTAGCAGAGCACCATGTGTCCTGAGGCATCACAGATCACAGTGAGCTCCTCTTGCTTTCCATGGCAATGATCCATGAGGTTGATCTTGGATATAATTAAATAATGATGATCTTTCCTAATTTGCAGATGAAAAGCAAACAGAAAGAATCCTTTAGTTTAAAATTATACTTTCATTAGTTTTGCTTAAATCTTTGCTGCCATGATTATGTGCTTCACAAAATAAATGAGCAAGTAACAAGCATTATTACTAGAAAAAAATTTTTAAAAGAGAAGATCATATTGAGATTCATAGCTTATTTTTCTAAAGTAACAGTTTCCATGGCTGTGATTTTACTTAATACATATACAGTATTATACATTCATTAAAAAATTATTTCCAGATCTCATGATAAAATACATTTTGATGCACTTTCATGGTGAATCTCAAGAGTGTATCTGAGGATCTAGAGAGGGAACACTCTTTGGATTCAACCATGGGCACTTGAGGGAGCAGGAAGGCAGTGGGGGAGGGCACAGAGCAGGAAGGATGAGGAGAGGGAAATGGAGCATTGCTTTCTATTTATTTGAAACTGTTAAGATATCAACATTTTCCAAGCTCACAAGCTGTCCTCACAAAAATGTGTCCTCTCCTTCTCAATTTTTTTTATTTTTATTTAGTTTATCATGTATCAAAATGGAAAGGACATGTCTAGGATGTATAGAAACCATTCTGATTCTTTCTTACCTAGTATTTAATGTAGAAATGGTAAGTATGTGATGCTAAAAAATAATTTGGTTTTAGATTATTTCCTTTTTTAAAAAAATAATTTCAACTTTTATTTTAGATCCAGGGGATCCATATGCAGGTTTGTTACATTAGTATATTGTGTGATGCTGAAGTTTGGGGTATGATTGAGATTGATCTGATCATCTGGGTAGTGAGCATGGTACCCAATAATTAGTTTTTCAACCTTTACCCTTCCCTCCATTGTAGGTAGATATTAACTAGGTATTGAGTGCCCATTGTTTTAATCTTTATGTCCATGAGCACCAATATTTAGCTCCAACTGATAAGTGAGAACATGTATTTGATTTTATGTTCCTGTGCTAATTCACTTAGTATAATGGTCTCCAGCTGCATCCATGTTGTTGCAAGGGACACGATTTTGTTCTTTGTTGTGGCCATGTAGTATTTCATGGTGTATATGTAGTAGATGTGCCATATTTTCTTTACCCAGTCTACCAATGATGGGCATCTAGGTTGATCTCATGTCTTTCCTATTGTGAACAATGCTGTGAGGAACACATGAGTGCACATGTCTTTTTGGTAGAATGATTTATTTTCTGCTAAAAACAATTCCCAATAGAAAACAATATCTAATAGAAAAAAACAACTAAAAAGTAAGACGTTGACCCCATCCCCAATATGTGTGTTATAGTATAGTTCAATTGTATTTGATTTTTATATTTAGTTGTTTTTACAGTTTTATTAATGATTAACAAGAATATTTTTTTAAAACTACAATTAAATAATTATGCCTAATTTTGTTTAAAAAATAAAAGCATCCTACCTTCATATTAAATAAAACTTCCCAAGTAATAGGCTTTTATTCTCTAAGTTATCCATCTAGAGATGTGGAAATTTGGCAGGAGGGGTACTAGTTATGTTGTATTTTCATTTAGACATGGTGGATGTTAGGATAGAGTAAGAGTTTAGAATGAAATTCTTTTAGTGGAGAGGAGAAAAAAGAAGTCCATAAAACATTATCATACAGTAGTTCCCCCTTATCTGTGAGAGATATGTTCCAAGATCCCCCCAGTAGATACCTAAAACCATGAATAGTACATGAACCATATATATACCATGTTTTTTCCCCTATATATACTTACCTTCAATAAAGTTTAATTTATAAATTAGTCACAGTAAGAGATTAACAACTAATGATAAAAATAGTACAAATATACCAGTATAATGAAATAAAATGTATGTAAACATGGTCTCTTTCTCTCTCATTCTCTCTCAAAGTATTTTATTATACAGTAATTAATTATTTTTGAACCACAAATAACCACAGGCAACTGAAACTACAAAAAGCAAAACTGGATGATTGTAAATGGGATTGCTACTTTGATTTCTTTTTCAAGTTGATTGCTGGTAGTGTATATAATTGTAACTAATTTTTGATGTTGTATCCTGCAACTTTACTAACTTAAGAGTTAAATAAATTCTCTAAGAGTTTTTTTTGGTGGAGCCTTTTAGGTTTTTCTAAATATAAGATTATGTTGTCTACCAACAATCATAATTTGACTTCTTTCTTTTTAATTTGGATGTCCTTTATTTATTTCTTGTATTAGTTCATTTTCACACTACTGATAAAGAGTATAAGACTGGGCAATTTGCAAAAGAAAGAGGTTTAATGAACTCACAGTTCCATGTGACTGGGAAGGCCTCACAATCATGGCAGAAGGAGAAAGGCACATCTCACATGGCAGCAGACAAGAGAAGAGAATGAGAGCCAAGTGAAAGGGGATTCCCCTTATAAAACCATCAGATCTTGTGAGACTTACTACCACAAGAACAGTAGGGAGGAAACCCATGATTCAATTATCTTCCATTGGGTTGCTCCCATGACATGAGGGAATTATGGGAGATATACAATTCAAGATGAGATTTGGATGGGGACACAGCCAAACCATATCATTTCTCTTGCCTAAATGCCGGCTAGGCCTTCCAGTACCACGTTGAATAGAAGTGGTGAAAGTGGGCATCTTTGTCCCATTCCATATATTGGTGGAAAGGCTTTCAATTTTTTCCTGTTTAGTATGATATTAGCTGTGAGCTCATCATAAATTGCCTTTATCATGTTGAGGTATATTCCTTCAATATTCAACTTTTTTAGAATTTTTATAATGAAGAAATGTTATTTTATTGAATGCCTTTACAGCATCTATTTCAATGATCATACGGTTTTTGTCCTTCATTCTGTTGATATGGTGTATCATGTGTATTGATTTGCACATGTTGAACCATCCTTGTATCCCTGAGATAAATCTCACTTGATCATGATAAGTGACCTTTTTTTTTTTTTTTAACTTTTAAGTTCATGGGTACAAGCGGAGGTTTGTGACATAGATAAACTTGTGTCATGGGGGTTTGTTGTACAGATTATTTCATCACCCAGGCATTAAACCCAGCACCCATCAGTTGTGTTTCCTGATCCTCTCCCTCCTCCTACTCTCCACCCTCCACAAGACCCCAGTGTATGGTGTTCCTTTCTATGTGTCCATGTGTTGGTGAGTGATCTTTTATATGTGTTGTTGAACTTGGTTTGCTAATATTCTGTTGAGAATTGTTGCATCTATGTTCATCAGGGATGTTGTCATTTAGTTTTTTGTTTGTTTGTTTTTTTTCTGGGGGGGGCATACATTTCTGGTTTTGATATCACAATAATGCTGGCCTCATAGAATGAGTTCAGAAATAGTCCCTCCTCTACAATTTTTTGAAATAATTTAAGTATAATTTGTATTAGTTCTTTACATGTTTGGTAGAATTCAGCAGTGAAGCCATTAGGTCCTAGGCTTTTCTTTGATTGGAGATTTTTTTTATTACTATTTTGACCTTGTTGCTCTTATTGGTCTGTTCATATTTTCTATTTTTAAATGATTCAGTCTTGGTAGTTTGTAAGTATTCAGGAATTTATCAATTTCTCCTTGGTTTTCTGATTTGGTGGTATATAGTTGTTATAGTAGTCTATAATTATTCTTTGTTTTCATAGTAGTCTATAATTACCCTTTGTATTTCTGTAGTACCAGTTGTAATGTTTCCTTTTTAATCTCTGACTTTATTTATTTGGATTTTCTCTCCTTTTTTCTTAGTCTAGCTAAAGGTTTGTCAGTTTTGTTTATCTTTTCAAAAATCCAGCTTTTTGTTTCACTGTTCTTTTATATTTTGTCTCAATTTCATTTGTTTCTGCTCTGACCTTAATTACTTATTTTTTCTTACTAAATTTGGGTTTGGTTTTTTTGTTGCTTTTCTAGGTCCTTGAGGTGCATTACTTAAAGTCTTTCTGTTTTTTTAATGTATTATTTATTGCTATAAACTTCCCTCTTGGTATTGCTTTTGCTGTGTCCCACAGGTTCTGGTATGCTATGTTTCCATTTGTGTTTGTTTAAATGAATTTTTTAGTTTTCTTTTTAATTTATTCATTGTCAATTGGACATTCAGAAGCATGTTCTTTTATTTCCATGTATTTATACAGTTTCCAAAATTCCTCTTGTTATTTATTTCTTGTTTTATTCTGTTGTGGTAGAAAACTGTACTCAATATAATTTTGAGTTTTTTGAATTTGTTGAGACTTGTTTTATGGCCTAACATGGTTTATCTTGGAGAATGTTTCATGTGCTGATGGGAAGAATGTGTGTTCTGCTCCCTATACTCCATAGAACTAAATGAAGGAAACCAGAATTCCTGGTTTCCTAAGCAACTAGGTAGTAGTTTGCCAGGGAGGAAGGCCAGAACTATCCTGGGAATGATGACAGACTTTAGGCTTAGAGATTCTAGGAAGATTATTCTAGGAAGATTAACCCATGCTCTGTCCAAGCTTTGATTAACAGTTGCTGCTCAGTCCTCAAAAATCTGGCTCTTACCTCTATTATTCACTTAAAAACTCACTTGCTAAGGTTGGCCAAATATCTCTATAATAGTATCCAAAGGAAGAGGACACATTACACTGCACATCATTCTTGATGCCTCTTTTGCATTAAGCACTATGGAAGCATATTCCTTCAAAAAGCTCATTCGTCCTTCTGCTCTGGCTCTCTTCTTGCTTCTCTGCCTGTGTGGTCTCCTGCAGTGACGCCTTTTCCTCTCCCTACTTCTTAAATATTCACTTTCCTCGGGGATATATTTATACACACTATTATCAGGGTCTCCAAAACGAGGAGCTGTAATCAGAGTCTCTTTTCATTTCACATCAGAACATGACTGAGAGTCTGCTTGCTCCCTGTTTCTTCATTGCATTCAAGCTTCAGGGTGAGGAGTCTTTGTTCGCTGAGTCAGATCAGACAAATATTCAGAAAAGACCACAAGTTACCATAAACAGAAGTGTTTCTGGTATGGCTGGCCCCCATCCTGAAACTATCTAGGAGCCCACCATAAGTCATCTCATTGTTATAAGCTCAAAGTGGTCTCAGGGGCCCACCATGGATAACAAATACACTTTTATCACTTGGGAAATTTCAAGGGTTTAGAAGCTCCTTTCCAGAAACCAGGGTCAAAGACCAGACATATTCCTTATTATACAACATTCAATCTGACCCATTGCAGCCAAATTGAAATTCTTTAGGGAAGTACTGATGCATAAAAGAGAGCAATAGGGTTTCATTACACCTTGAGTGTGCCCTGTTTAAACAAAATCTGATATATGAAAGTTATTCCAACAATAAAGAGAAATTATAAAGTAATCTTGTGATAGATGACATAATATGTAGTTATTAAATTGGTGCTTAAAGACATGAGAAAAGTACTTAGATAATATTAAGATATACTCTATATAGAGAGATCAAACAAGAACAAAAACAGAATGAAAGTATGTTAGCAATGACCATATTTGGGAAGGGGTAGAAAAGAGTGAAGGAGGAGAAGCTATAGGGAATTATCTCTTCAGGAGACTCTAGGTCCTGTGTTCATTTGGTAAGCCCTGGTGGCAGCAGGCTTCAATGTCTACATAGCTGTGAGTTCAAAATGGTGAAGCTTTGTATCCTCTCCTATCTGTCAGTATCCGATAGAAAATAAAACTTCTACCTGGTCTACTTGAAGGGAATGATTAGAAAAAATATGACTATTTTATGTTTTTATTTTCATTGATGGTTTAACAAGAGAGAGAAAAATTTTTGTATCACATTTTATAATTTCTTTTTCTTATGTCAGTTTTTATTTGAATATTTCCCAAATTTTCTACCATGTATGTATATTTTTCTCTAATAAAAAAATCCATAACATACAAAATGGTAACATGGGATTAAGAATGTTTTTATTGTCCTATTTTCCCCCTTTTTCTTATTGAAAAAAATATAAAATGACTTCTATAATTTCTACAAGAAAAATTTTTTACTATATGTTTATAAAAGAACACCAGTAAAATCTTTAAAAAATAGAAAGTAATTACAAGCTTGATAAAGTTTCAGCTTAGAATTCCCTTCAAAACCAAGCATTTTAATGAATATTAAATGTGTTGATGTGCTAGCCCTCTCCTAGCCTCCCATCCCACAATAGGCCCTGGTGTGTGATGTTCCCCTCCCTGTACTCATGTGTTCTCACTGTTTATCTCCCACTTATGAGTGAGAACATGTGGTGTTCGTTTTTCTTTTCTTGTGTTAGTTTGCTGAGAATGATGGTTTCCAGCTTCATCCATGCCTCTGCAAAGGACATGAACTCATCCTCTTTTAAGGCTGCATAGTATTCCGTGGTGTATATGTGCCACATTTTCTTTATCCAGTCTATCATTCATGGGCATTTGAGTTGGTTCCAAGTCTTTGTTATTGTGAACAGTGCCACAATAAACATACATGTGCATGTATCTTTATAGTAGAATGATTAACTATCCTTTGTGTATATACCCAGTAATGGGATTACTGGGTCAAATGGTATTTCTAGCTCTAGATCCTTGAGGAATTGCTACACTGTCTTCCACAATGGTTGAACTAATTTACACTCCCACCAACAGTGTAAAAGTGTTTCTATTTCTTTCCATCCTCTCCAGCATCTATTGTTTCCTGACTTTTTAATGATTGCCATTCTAACTGGCATGAGATGGTATCTCAATGTGGTTTTGATTGCGTTTCTCTAATGATCAGTGATGATGAGCTTTTTAAAATGTGTTTATTGGCCACATAAATGTCTTCTTTTGAGAAGTGTTTGTTCATATCCTTTGCACACTGTTTTTTGATGGAGTTGTTTTTTTTCTCCTTGTAAATTTATTTAAGTTCTTCGGTAGATTCTGGGTATTAGCCCTTTGTCAGATGGATAGATTGCAAAGATTTTCTCCCATTCTGCAGGTTGCCTGTTCACGCTGATGGTAGTTTATTTTGCTGTGTGGAAGCTTTAGTTTAATTTGATCCCATTTGTCTGTTTTGGCATTTGTTGCCAGTGCTTTTGGTGTTTTAGTCATGAAGTCTTTGCCCATGTCTATGTCCTGAATGATGTTGCCTATGTTTTCTTCTAGGGTTTTTATGATTCTAGGTCTTAAGTTTAAGTCTTTAATCCATCTTGACTTAATTTTTGTATAAGGTGTAAAGAAGGAATCTAGTTTCAGCTTTATGCATATGGCTAGCCCGTTTTCCCAATACCATTTATTGAATAGGGAATCCTTTCCCCATTACTTGCTTTTGTCAGATTTGTCAAAGATCAGGTGGTTGTAGATGTGTGGCATTATTTCTGAGGCCTCTGTTCTGTTCTACTGGTCTATATCTGTTTTGGTACCAGAACCATGCTGTTTTGGTTACTGTAGCCTTATAGTATAGTTTGAAGTCAGGTAGCATAATGCCTCTAGCTTTGTTCTTTTTGCTTAGGATTGTCTTGGCTATGCAGGCTCTTTTTTGGTTCCATATGACATTTAAAGTTTTTTCCAATTCTGTGAAGAAAGTCAATGGTATTTTGATGGGGAAGAATTGTCATTCTTATATACTGGACAAGAAGTTGGAGTCCTTGCCTAAATTTGTCCTGTGAAGTATTGTCAAATCAAGATCATTCCCATAGTAGAGAGGAAATAAAAAAGTGAGAAATCAAAATGGATTTTCCACATTTCAGATGCAAAATCCTTCTATAATTTTTAATTTAATATTTTATAGTGTTAGTTTTTATTAATTTTATTCCTTCATTTTACCATTGAGCTACAATGATTAGCTTTATAGCATACCCCTAAGATCAACTCCCTTGAATATCTTTCATTAAGTTACTTTTGACACAAATCAAGTAGCAACGAAAACTCTTTTGTTCTTAGAACCTAAGCTAAAAAAATTTTTTTTTTGCTTCTCTGTGGTATTCTTTCCGTATTACACCTTTATTTCAAATCATATTTTGTCAGAATGAATATACAAGGGTCACTGTATAGGGCAGCAGTTTTCAAAGTGTCATCAGTACATCCCTGGAGGTTCTTGAAACTCTGTCAGGAGGTCCATGAGGTCAAAACTGTTTCCATGATAATGCATTGGTGATGAAAAATCATTGTTGGATACAACTGCCAGTCCTTCAGCATGAATCAACATAGGGCATCAAACTATACTAGTATTCACCATATTTTCCACTGCCACATACATATAGTAAAAACAAAAAACAAATACAGTTTCTACCAGAACTTCCCCAAAAGGCAACCAACCAAAATAAGCAAAGTCAGCACATGAATTTTTAAATATTCTATATAATAAAATGGGAAATACATAAAGCACTTCTGCTACATGATGAAATATGCTAGTTTCATATTTTCAAGGAAAAGCACTTGTGTGAATATTTGAATTGTGAGCTGAACAGGCTACTCTATAAAACCTTGTTTTATTATTTGAATGAAGCAATGACAGACTATAGTTATTCAGACTTGGGTATTTGGCTGACATTTTCTCAAAAATGAATGATATGAGTCTGTCACTTCAGGGAAAATAAGTATCTGTTGCCAATGATAAAACTGAAGTTTTCAAGAGAAAATTAGAACCTTGGAAAATTTTATCCACCACCATGAGTTTGACAGCTTCCCGATGCTGAAACACTTTTCTGATGAAATTGGCAGTGATATTAATAACTGTGATTTTGCATCAGCATTTGGAAGATCTGTATAACTTAGTAAACCAGTATGTTCCAAATTACCAATGTATAATGTTACAAAATCAGACATGAGTGAAAGATCGCCTCAAAGTGCAAGACAGATAACTGGATTTTAATGTAACATAGCATGCAAAGTTTATGGGTATAGTATCAGATTGCACATTGCAACAAACCTTTAATAAATTATTGCTTATTAAATTTTAGTGTAGTAGCAAAGAGTAGTGACAAATGTCTGAAAGGGATATGTGGAGAGACATGATGTCAAGAGAGACTATAAATAGTTCAATCATTGCTAGAACAATGGTTCTCTTGCAAACATATTTGCTATTGAGAAACGATTATAAGACAGTAAAATATTTTGAAATTGCCACGTAGTTTAGAAAATGCTTCCCTGTGTGCAAGTGGTCTCTACTAGTCATAACTGCATCATAGTTTTCTTCCCCATCAACAATTTACAGGATGAGGAGACATGAAAAGGGTTTCATAGACCTTTGTAAAGGCCCACTTTAAACAATAGTACCTTTTAAAAACAATGTTTTGAATAATAGCTTTGATTTTTAATTTCCTTGTAAACATTTCTACAATTCAGCCACTGAAATCTCCCAAAAATAACTTTTAAGACAGAGATTTGAATATGACTTTGAAATATTCTTTACCTCTCAAGTGCCTCACAGATTAAAGCTTTGTTCTTGGCAATGCAGTAAATTTTACAGTCCTTCTTGAAAGCTGTTGCTGGGAAAGAATATGCTTACTTTGGATGTTCCTTGTGAACAGCTAGGACACTCAAATAAAACAAATTTTGCCTTAGTTTCAAGGCAAATCAGTGATATTTTCAGATACCTCCAAACCTCTAAAATGATCCATGTCACTGTCATTACTGAGTTCTTGGAGTGACCATTCAGATAGGTCTCATCAGCCATGAAGGGTCAAATAAGGGAGACAACCAGAGTCCTAGAAGTTTACAGGCCTTACTGTCTACAGTTTGACCTGCAAAATCCTTTGGAAACTTGACCTTGCAAAACAGGATGAGTGATGAAGAATGACTCAGTTTCCTGAGAACGAGGGAGTGATGCTCTGGTTGTCTGCTCTAATCCTTGTCAGTGCCACTGTACAGATTTCTTTCTATGTTTCTCAATTTGTAGAACCACTTTCCAAATCTCAAAATGAGATGCCTTGCAATTATAGTCATAATTGGTTTCATGAATGAGTGGAATTTCCACAGAAGCAATGCTGAGATATAAGAGACACATCACTTTTCTTACTAGGATCTTGAGATCTGGGTTCTGGGGACTGTTTAATTGCCAGCTGTATAATTTTTGGCAAATTACTTGACTTCTCTGGACCCAAGTTTCTCCTCAGTAAAAGAAAGAGATAAAGTTGATTAGTCTAGTTACAGAAGTTCCGTAATTTATGAAAACTGCCTGTGATTGGCTTTTGGACTTCATAGAAAGAGGGTGATAAATACCTCCACATAAACCCATTCTTCCCACCCTTGCAGACCTAAGTGTAAGTTACTGTTTCCTGTGTCCGCATTTCATCTCAAAATCATATTCATCTCAAGACTTTAGGAAGCTACTACCACGTGGTTAAAGTTGGTATGAAGAAAAGTCTTCCAGTTAAGCTTTAAAACTAATTGTTTTGGGAGGCCGAGATGGGTGGATCACAAGGTCAAGAGATCGAGACCATCCTGGTCAACATGGTGAAACCCTGTCTCTACTAAAAATACAAAAATTAGCTGGGCATGGTGGCGCACGCCTGTAGTCCCAGCTACTTGGGAGGCTGAGGCAGGAGAATTACCTGAACCCAGGAGATGGAGGTTGCGGTGAGCCGAGATCACGCCATTGTACTCCAGCCTGGGTAACAAGAGCGAAACTCTGTCTCAAAAAAGCAAAAAAAACCCTAATTGTTAACTAGGATAACTTTGCTTTTAAATAATTAACATGTATTAGTACATACTATTTATTTCTCACTGTTCTAAATGATTTATATGTATTAATTCCCTGAATCTTGGTGAGTTTGTTAGCCAAGTACCATTATTATCCCCATTGTACATATGAAGAAACTGAGGCACAAGAAGATTTTAGTAGTCACCACAGTCCCTCAGCTGATATGTAGTAGAGTTGGAATTTAATCTCAGGCAGTTGATTCCAAAGCTGTATTCTGAACCACAACATGGTACTGTTTTCAGTCTTCATTTCTGCCTGCTTTTTTTTTTTTTTTAATTTTTACATTGTTTATTTTGGAAACATTAAAACAGATGTCAAAGCAGCAAAAACATTATAATACATCTACATATACCTAGCAACCCACCTCAATAATTATCAAACATGACCAAACATAATTTATCTATACATCCCTTAATTACCTTCAATTAAATTATTTTGAAACAAGTCCCCCATATCATTCATCCACAAATCTTCAGTAAAAGATTGCCACCACTATTATTATCATACATAAAACAATTGACAAATAATTCTTTAGTTTGATCAAATATTCAGCCAGTATTCAAACTTTCCTGATTATCTTATTTTTGTATTTGTTTTGTTTTACAGTTTGTTCAAATCAGAATCCAGAAGTGTTTACACGTTGCCTTTGGTTGATGTGTCTTTCAAGGATATTTTAAACTGTAGTTTTCTTCTTCCTCTTTTTTTTTTGCCTTGACATACACTTGTGAAGGAAACTGAGCTGTTTATTCTGTGGAAAGAAATTAGAATTTCCCATAGTCTGGATTTTGTTATTTCATTATGTGATGTCACTAACATGATCCTCTATGCCTTGTGACTTCTATAAGCCAGAAATTTAATCTAGAGGCTCTATAAGATGTACTTTGCCAAAAAAAATACTTCACAGATAATGTTGTGAATGTTGTAATACATCACACTAGTATCCACAAACTGTCGAACTGTTACAATTTATTTGTGATATTAAGATCAGTGGGTTCAGGAACTATCAGCCTGAGCCATCCACTATAATGTTCCCCATCAAGTTTTCATCTAATTATTTTAGTGTCTCTTGATGATCGTTGATTACCTCCAGTATTTTATTACAGTTTACAAAATGGTGATTTCTAATTATGTCATTTCCCTCTTCATTTGTTAGCTAAGATTCTGATTCAAGAAAAAAAATTATGAACAATTTAGCTCAAAATAGAGATAATACATCTTTGTGGTTGAAGCAAGGTACAATCTAAACCAAAATAAAATGTATCTATTCAACTTTGGAAAAGGCAAATAATAAAGATAATGTTAAAATACTACAATTTATATACCAATCTTTTAATAGCTCATTAGCAATTATAACATACAAAAGATGGTTAGCTTAGTTTTCATATTAAATTTTTATTCTATGTTTCTATTTTAATTTGAACCATTTTACTTATTTACATGTTCAAGAAATGTGTATTGAAACCTTACTATGTGCAAGGCACTCTGCTCATCAGTGGCTATAGAACATGAAACAAAATAGTGCTTACCCTCTCTGAGCTCTCAGTCCAGTGGAAAAGAGAAAAAAATAGACAAATACGCAAATACCACATAAATACTGTTACATGTTATCATTCACACATCGTTTACACCTCACATTTATTACATTTATATATCTTTCATATGGTGCTATGAGAGCATGTAACAGAAAAATCTCAGAGGTTAGTGGTTAATCAAGGAGTCTATCATAGATCTTTGCTTCTTTAAAATCTCTATTTCTAAATCCTAAGCTATTTAGGCAGCCACTAAAGCCTTGGCTATTCATGAAACTCACAAAATGACTGATTAGCTAAACTGCAATAACTTTACTAAAACTTGCTAGAGAGCACTATTTTTCCTTATCTTTATGGTTATTATATTTTTCCAGAGTATTTAATGGTTAGGGAAATGTCACTTGATTTTGATTGAAATATTGAAGTAAACAATGCAAATACAGTATGATTAAATGAAGGTGACTGATATGTCTTTTTAGCATTCTGTGCAAGGAAATGAGAAACAATTGTACAACACTGCTCTTCCGCACTGAAGTTCACTGGCTATTCAAGTAAAAGCTGACAATGTGAGATTTTGAAATGAGAAATTATATTAAAACTTTCCTATTGATGCTGGAAATTTTATTTGACCAATTATATAATTTCTAGTGACTTGCTTAGGTGATGTATTTTAACAACATATTCAGCATTCATATAGAGGGGACTTATTAGTTTGGGGCCAAAATATTACCATTTTTATTACTGAGAATAAGATATCAGGATTTTTTAAAAGAAGGCTAAGCTGGTACCACTAAGCTGAATACACTAAGCTGGTATTCTTCCTTTTGATTTGAGAATTTCCTTTCCTTATTGGACAAAGAAATTGATGATGTGTTATTGATGAGGAAATACAACTACCAAGAAGTTTTGAACTGAGCAACTACCAGAGGTTACACAGAGGTGGAAAACATGCAAGGTTTGACAGAAAGAATGAAAAGATCCTGTAGAACACCCACAGAATTCAATGAAGACCTTATAAATAATAAGCTTAATAGCTGATGACCTGCTTTCCTCACCATGATAAAGCTTTGGAACTGTCCTAATACATTTTCCACCAAGCTATCTTTTGATGGTTTATGTACCGTTCAAGGTAATAATTACTTTAAACACATGTCACATTTTAGGGATTGGTGAGTACTCAGTCAAATATTATAACGTCCCATTCCTTTACAGAAATGTTTTTCTTAACATTAAGGCATAATATATAAAGAGAAATTTTACAAATTAATCAAAGATGACCAGAATCAGAAAAAATATCTGATAATAATAATTAAATTTGGAAGTCATGTCTTAAAGACAATAACAAGGGTACCACCATAATTTAAGGTTAACTTAGTTCATAAATGTCTTAGAATACACATCACAGAAAATAATGCTTTGGCTAGAGCAAAAGAGAAGATGACTTAATGCTTTTTCTCAGTTTTGGAAAATACTGCATTACCACAGCTTGAAAAAATAATAAAGAAAAATACCAAAGGCAAAATTTGAGTTTTCTGCCTCGCCAAGAATAACAGAAGACTGTCAATCAAAGCATAAAAATACAGAAAACTGCAGTTCAAATCAATCATCTGCCTTTGATGCCAACTTTTTACCAGCCATATAGAGTCACTCTGCCTTCTCTGTCTCTTTGGACTATTTGGAAGGTAATTTATTTTGAGACGCTTTGGATTATTGCTGGTCCTCAGTTATGTGCCTGCCTGCCTCACCCAAAGTGTTCTTTAAAAATTACATTAGCGCACACAAAAGGAATTCTATTTCGGCTAGTCTTTCTGGCTCTCTCCAATTAGTGGAAGCTCTGGGTCTCAATATTAAGGGCAAAGTGTCAAGGACCAAGATATACAGTAGGCAACAGGTTGAAGCATCATTGTCATCTTAGTGCACAGTACACATGGTCTTTCTCTATGATTTTATGCCTTATTCCAACATAGTGCATTATATACTTGTAAGGAGGCCAAGCTACACATTTGTACAGACTACCTCTGGCAATGTGGTAAATATTTTAGAACAAGTCTTTGGCTGAATAAAGTGTTTCTTATTTTCAATTGCAGTGTTGTCAAAATTTAATGGATCTAAAAAGTCAAGTGAAATGGCCTAAAATTGGTAAAACGCAGAAACTGCTTATAGGTTGTCAAAACAAAGAGGGATCTAAAGCAGGTGAAAGGAGCGGGGTCACAAAGTCAACAGATTAAAGATGCAGGGGATGAGGGCTGGAAAAAGCTGGTTAAGGGAAAAAGTGGAGGAATGGGAGGGTAGCAAAATATTGACAGCAGAAGGGTATTATCTGGAGCTGGATTTTTCGCTTTTTCACCTTAATGTGAAAGTGAACCAAGATTAGAGCAAGCAGACATATCCAGTTAAATTGAACTGAGCTGATTTGACTTGAGCAGAATTGATATGAACCCTTGAACTGGATTAAAAGATTGTATTGGGGTGCACTATTTCCTTTTAGAAATGTGATTTTTTAAAATGTGGACACACAACTATAAAATTCAGATAACATTATGCTTTTACTAAATTATTTCTAATTATTTAAGCATAGAATGGACATTAAAATGTTTTGAAGTCTATCCTCTTGATCTCTAGGACCATAAGCAAACCATCTCAAAGATGTAATAATTCATGTTCATGAAAGACACACACATAAATACATACACACACATAGTTTGGCTTTTTAAAAATAATTTTTGTTCATATCTAGGGAATATGAAAGAGTAAAGCTGTGTTCCTGCTTTTCTACTTGTCTTGACCTGAAAACTCCCACCCAGTACTTCATGATAGAAAATAACTTTGTAAAATTCTGAGCCCAAAAACGTGATGAGGCAAAACAATGGGATGAAAGGTGTAGAATTAATGGAACAGATTGCGAACTGAAATAATAGCACAATAGATTTTGTAAATAATAATAAGAACAAGGAAGGGAATAGACATGGATAAAAATTGTATTTATGGCATGGGGGAGGGGTGTTGAAATGGTCACAGATAAGAGATGAAAGCAATTGGAAGAGATGGAGTTATGAAAAAGTAAAGATAATCTAACATGAAGGCAATTGGTATCCCTGAAGGAAAGAGCGGCTATGAAGTAAAGATATACCACAATGACAAAAATTTTTCTGAAATGAAGAAAAAAAATTGAATTTACAGTGTTAGAGGAAATTCTATATACTAGGAAGTAATAATGCAAAATTATTCCAATCTGAACTTTAAAAAATAAATTACTATTAAATTACCAAACTGCAAAAAGAAAAAAAATTTTAAGGAATTGCCTTAGTATTTCGGCAGAAAAAGTAATCCAGCACGGAAAAAACAAAATCTAGAAGACAATGAAGCAATGACTACAGAATTCTATGGAAAATAATGTTAGATCCAAGAATACTTAACCCAGCCAAGTTGCCATTTAGGAAAATAGGAGAAAAGGCAGATACTTTGTATATGAAAAAGTAAGGGATTATAGAATCCAGTAAAGAATTCTTGAGCAAGACATTCAGTAATTAAAAACAAACAAACAAACAAACAAACAAACAAAAAAACCAGCCAATTAAGTGATATTTAAAGAAATGAAGAACCCTGACTTGGAAAACTGATAAAAATTAAACAAAACAAAAACAGATGGGGTATTAAATCCATTTAAAAATGGAACAAAATTTAATAGTTGAAGGAATTTTCATTGCAAAACGTGAGTGTTATAATCCCTAAACAAGTAAATTAGAGCGAATCGGCAACCAACAGAATGGGAAAAAATTTTTGCAGTTTACCCATCTGACAAAGGGCTGATATCCAGAATTTACAAAGAGCTAAAACAGATTTACAAGAAAAAAACTAACAAGCTCTTTCAAAAGTGGGCAAAGGATATGAACAGACACTTTACAAAAGAAGACATACATGAGGCCAACAAACATATGAAAAAATG
>NW_016107399.1:6840645-6875516 GCF_001604975.1 Cebus imitator | reverse complement strand
CTGGGGAGAGATAGCAAGGGGAGATATGCCAGATGTAGGTGATGGGGAGGAAGGCAGCAAATCACACTGCCACGTGTGTACCTATGCAACAATCTTGCATGTTCTTAACATGTACCCCAAAACCTAAAATTCAATAAAATAAATAAATGGGGGAAAAATAAAAGAAAATGAAATTTTGATATGTACTCTACATAAAAAAAAAGTAAAAATATTGTAAGTAACAAAAATAAAGGAAGAATTAAAAGAAGTTTAGTAATAAAAATTGTTACATTTTTGGTGCAAGAGAGGCAATTCACATCAAAATTGGAAATGCAGTTTTTAAAAAAGGTGACAATAATTTAATTATCTTCATATAGTTCTTTTAATGTTAAAAGAGCCTAGAAAAAGTAATATCTCTGGGAAATAGAAATTTTTACCTCAAGTTTACAAATTCATTTCTGTTTTTTTTCCTTCAAGTATAATTAAATGTTAGATATTTTATTTAAAATGGCTTAGAGTATAATTCCATCCTTATAAATTAATTTTATCTATTTATCCTCCCTTCTAATGTTCTCTATATTTTTGTTATATACAAATTTTATTAATTTTCTGCTTTTTTAGGGTTATTTTACTTGCCTGCACAATAGTATCACATTAGCTGTATTCTACCAAAAAATTTAGTATATTTATCATAATTTTGTTGTAAATATGTTTCTATTTTCTTTATGATTTCTTATTTAAACCATAAGTTGTTGTTTTTAATTTTTGAGCATCATTTATATTATATGTTGATGATATTTATCTTTTTAAATTTTAAATTTTTGTGGGTATGTAGTAGATATATGTATTTAAGGGGTACATGAATCACTTTGACACAGACATGCAATGCCTAATAATCACATTATGGTAAATGGCATATTCATCTCCTCAAGCATTTATCTTTTGTCTTATAAACAATTCAATTATACTCTTTCAGTTATTTTTAAATGTATAATTAAATTATTATTGACTATAGTCACTCTGTTTTGTTATCAAATACTAGGTCTTATTAATGCTAACTACTTTTTGTACTTATTAACCATCTGCACTCCTCTGCTCTCCCACCCTCCACTGCCCTCCCCAGCCTCTGGTAATCATCCTACTCTCTGTGTCTGTGAGTCCAATTGTTTTGATTTTTAGTTTCCACAAATAAGTGAGAACATGCGATATTTGTCTTCTGTGCCTGGCTTATTTCACTTGACATAATGACTTCCAGTTCTATCCATGTTGTTGCAAATAAAAGGATCTCATTATTTGTTTATGGTAGAATAGTACTCCATAGTGTACTTATACCATATTTTTTTTTTTTTTTTTTTTTGAGATGGAGTTTCGCTCTTGTTACCCAGGCTGGAGTGCAATGGCGCGATCTCGGCTCACCGCAACCTCCGCCTCCTGGGTTCAGGCAATTCTCCTGCCTCAGCCTCCTGAGCAGCTGGGATTACAGGCACGCACCACCATGCCCAGCTAATTTTTTGTATTTCTAGTAGAGACGAGGTTTCACCATGTTGGCCAGGATGGTCTCGATCTCTTGACCTCGTGATCCACCCGCCTTGGCCTCCCAAAGTGCTGTCCTAGCACTTTTTAACATCTCATTGACAAATTCTCCTTATGTTTTTGTTTTACCATTTTTAACCCACAAAAACTTGTCATTATGATTTTTATAGTCATATTAATTTACTGGTATGTTTTATTAATTTTCATAACCTCTGTTGTTCTTTGCATTCCATGCTTTCCCGATGGGTTCTCTTTTCTTCTAGCCTTCCTCTAATATTCAAAGGGCCTAGATCAAGCACATAAAGAAGCCCACATACCATGTGTATAAATACATATTTTTTACAAACCCAGAAGTTTTATTTTTTCCATACCATAAGCCCCTATCTCTTCTCACTAGGACACCACCATTGCTTTTGCATTTACTGGACAAGCTGGGACCTGAAACATCCAAGCTAAAATACGGATTGTGAACATTGAACAACTACTGACTTATTATTATTTTTCCTAGACTGTAGTTTAGCTCTTTCCATGAGTGTTTGAAATTTGAGGGGCTTTGTGTTGTTGAAAGGCTTTTGTACTGCAGAGGGACCACTGTACTATAATTCCATTCAGCCCTGGCTGTTTGTATGTTCTCTGTGTACTCTTTACATAGCTGTACTCCTGCATTAATGGTTCTAAGTGTCTCTTCATAGAGCTATTTATTTCCGTACAAATGTACATAAATCCCACAAATTGTTAAATGCATGATGCCTTATCCTCTTTCTTGAAAAATATATCCTCCTAACAACCTAGAAGGCCAGGTTCAAATTTAGATTTCTTAGACTTCTTGGACTCCCAAACCATAAAGTCATGGCTAGGAGAGAGTGGGCCCCTGGCTTTTGTTTTGCAGTTCACACAAATTCTGTTCTCTTCCTGGCTTTACTAAGGGTCTCACACACGTTTGTAGTTCTCTCCACATGTACACATAGTTCCATCTAGAACCCTCGCAAAAAGCTACCTCTTTGGCTGAGAGGTGTGACCACTGGTGTTATCTCTCTCTGTTGAGACAGCAGACTGGGAAAAGAGATCCATATGGGATCTGTAAGTACGCCTAGGTTCTGTTTTGGTGGAAAACTCTGGAGTTCTAGGTGTTTGGATGAGGGTTTAGGAGGAGAGGCAGGTTCCCAGCGAGCACATCCCCTTAGCCCTGTGGATTCTACCTTGTAGCAAAACCAGAGACAGAGGGAAAACTATATAGCATGAGGGTCAGGAGAGCTGCCTGACTCTAAAAATGACAATGTCCTGAGGCACATCTTTACTAATTATTTCAGTGAGAATCTGTACGTGGTAAACTGTGCTTTTCTCCTTCCTTCTTAAATAATAGCTTAGCTGAATTAAAAAAATTTAGTTTTACATTATGTTCTCTTAGTATTTTGAATATATTACTCCTTTGTCTTCTGATATCTACTGTTCCTGATTAAAAATCTGCTTTTGATCTCACTATCACTTATTTATAGGTAATTGGCATTTCACTACATGTTTCAGTTTGGTTGATACTCACTCAGTTTTGTTTAAAGGCAGTGGTTTCATAGATCTATGGACTCTCAATTCCAGGAAAGATCTTAGAAGTCATTTACAGAGAAGAGAAATTATTTTTCTCTTTTGCATCTCTATCCTTTGCTTCTTCCTTGGTCCATTCAGATGAGAAATTTCACCCACATTTTTGACCTTATGTGCCTTTGCACTTGAATGTCTGAGTGACTATTTCTATTCACAAGGGTGGTTACTTCAGTTAATTTGGAATATGCTATGTAATCCAATCATGCTAGATGGAGCAGAGAAAAGAAGGTGCAGCCCAGTTTCAAAGCCCAAGATACTCTAGTATGACTTAGCCAAGGAACCCTACAACTGAAATGCTTGACATATTGTTTCTATTTGGCTATTCAGCCTTGCTAACATAGCTCCTTCCACTGAGAATTCTAAGTTATGGGCATTCTTTAATAGTAGTCTTTAACAGTCACCCTGCAGTCTTTAACATCATTAAATTCATGTCCTTAATTTGGTAGCATAGATGATACAACAGAAGCCTGAAGAGATAAAGTTAGTGACTTACTAAGATTATAAAGTTAATTAGTAAAATAGTAGATGATAGAATTTAACTTTTATCTAAGATTATACAGTTAATTAGTAAAATAGTAGATAATAGAATTTAGATCTAATTTCTAGCTAAGGAGTATTTCCAGGATTCTATAGTGAGTTTTTCATCTTTTTTATTCTCTATTTTCAATCTGTTTCCTTCACAGAACAGAATTTTCTCTACCATATTCTCTAATTAATACAGAAAGAACAGAAATTTTAAAGTCAGGAAGAACTGAGTTTTAATTTTGTTTCTATCATTTACTAGCTCTGGAGCCTAAAAATATTAGTTTTTCTGAGCCTTGATTTTCTCATCTGTAAAGCAGGGATAAGAACATTCATTTCAAAGAGTCTGTATAGAATCAGTATGAAGCTCCTAGCACAGTGCTTGCCACAGAGTAGACATGAAACATATTACTATTTTGTGGTTGTTCTTGTTATTGGTACTAGTGTTTTTACTTTAACACATTGACTTTTGCCCCACCCTGGCAATCCTTCTCTTTGAGGGAGGTCTTATATATCTTTATCCTGTGCTAGCGCGTGTTTGTGTACACACACACCCACCCACCCACACACATACACACACACACACTCTTGATGAATTTAAATGGAACATTCTCTGGGTAGAGATGACTCTCTGAGCTTGTAGCTCAGACTAGCACTTACTATATTATGGATGAAGACTGGGAAGTGGTGATTAATATTATTAAGTGATAAATGAACAGTTGACAAAAAGATCATAGCCATTCTAAGACAGAATGAGTGCTTGTAGTTTGTTCGTAACTCATTAGTCTGCTCCAGACCTAAAATATGAGTCATCGTCACTGAATGCCAAGCTCAAGAACATGGAGTCCAGCTCCTTTTTTGTTTGATCACATAATTTCAGAAGCCACTCATTAGCATGAGTGTGTTAAGATGCTCAGTCACTGCTCAATTCATATGTCTCTGTTCTCTTTCCCAACTTTCCATCATTTCCCTTTATATATTTCCCTTTGTTGCGTTATCCTGTACTGCCTCTCACTTGATATTCCCACAGGAATTCCTGACTGATTTCTGGAAAGTTTTGGGGTGGGACTAAATTATGAAAGTTTAAAAGATTGTGTTACACTTCTATTTAAATCACAGAAGAAAAAAAGCCTGGGATAGATGGGTGGTTTTCTTTAAAGCAAGCCTGCCAATTCCATCTAATCTGATAGGTTAACATTTCAACTCCAAAGGGAAAAAAACACATTACTTACTCTCATGATTTTTGGGAAACCAGAACATCTCCTTGAATGGAGCTCAAGAGGTCCAAAAGCCATAGATCTGCAGGCTACAGGGATTCCAAATTAAAGGATGTAGCAGTGATTAGGAGGTCCAGGCAATATAGGTCTCCATGAACTTCAAGGGAGAGATGGGATTGTCAAGGAAACATCAAGGGAGAGGTGGGAAACTACTGTTTCTCAAATAATAATAATGTGGTTTTAGATTTTTTATTATGTGATAATGAATCCTTGGGTGTATTGTGTTAAAGACAAGTTTTCCTAAAGGACACTTTAATTAGTGTATAGGAGCCAATAGAGAACATATTTGAGTATCAACTTTTGTTTATTGATTTGCATTTTAAAAAATTTTTAAATTGACAAATCATAATTGTATATATTATATATTTATGGAGTACAATATTATTGACTTTAAGACAAACCTGAGTTCCTCATCTTACATTGGCTTTGCTAACTGATTAACCTGGCCAAGTGATTTTCCAGATAGAAGCTTCAGCTCTTCATCGGAACACTGGAGATATTTAGTACTTTACAGGGTTTTTGTTTGTTTGTTTGTATTGAGGATTAGAGAAGCTTATGTATAAAAACATTCAAGACTTATTAAAATCTAAGTAAATGGTAAGTCTGTTCTTAGATGATAGCCAAGACATGAATGCCTGCTGAGTTAAATCAATCAAATATTTAGTAAATGCCAAGTCTGAATCAGAGACCTTGCATCTAGGCACAGAGGTGAAAACGACGGTCTTTGCTCTTGTTCTGTCCTTAAGATGTTTACCATCAATATGGTTCATGTCCAAGACACCGATCATGTTAAATGAAAGTCTCTTAAGAGACTTTTTGTGTGCTTTATATCAATGTATCATCAAAATGTAAAAGAATGAACGAATTCAGCAAATAGTCACTGGGGGTCTTTTTGCACCAAATGTTATTGTTTGTATTTAGGATATATCAATGTCCAAAACAGTCATGAATCCCTGCCCTTGAGAAACTTACATTCTGAAGGAATGAATGAAACTGCTTAATAATCATCATCAAAAATTTGCCATAAAATGTTGTTTGACCTTATAATAGAAAATGTGCCTGAAGAACAGAGGCAATTCAGAAATAACACTCGCCTAGGTAGAATGATGCACTTACAAGCCACCACCACAGATTCTGCATTTGCAAGGCCACCAATTTTTCTGATAGCTTTTAGGAGAATGAATGGGAATGTGTGGTTGAAGAGAGTATCTGTTTCCTCTGAGGAGATGGGTTTTATACTGACACAGAGTAGGATTCCTGGTCTCCCATCCATCACCTTGCTTCCTTGTCCTGACCCTTGAAGACAGTACGGGCAAGCATAGGGCCCAGGAGGTTAAGCCAACTTGCTCTGACCAGTTAGTGTGTATCTACTGTGCTTCTCAATCTGCTCTCTGCAGAGCATGTATGCTCCTTCATCAAGAAAGCTGCCAGCCTTCACAATTGGAACATAAACAGACCAGCAGGTTCTGATTATTCCAAATTGGAACTATTCAAACAGTCACAAAAAGAGATCTTTTCCCCTGAAGGAATTTACATGTGAAGAGAGACTAAGATGGGAAATAAACATTTCTATAATGATTAAAGTTAATTGCCTTGAAAGGATGCCTCTGAAAGAACTGCTTTCTGGTTTTAGTTCCAATCTATTTCGGGACAAGCCTGTTTTTCATAAGATTGGTAACTGCAAACAGATACTGCCCTTTCATTGAAAACAGATGGCACAGGACATAATTAAAGAAGTATGCACTGGCATCTCAAATAACTGCTTTCAATTACAACATTTCAAGAGTATTAAGGGGAAATATTTTAAACAAGACCACTGCAAAAATAGATTTTGTCATTAACTTTGAAATAATATTTGACTTAAGGCTGAAATTTCCATGTGCCAGGTCTGGATCTCACAGGCTGATGCTGATTGGTGCAGGAGAAATTGAATCATTACGGTCCTATCGTTCAAGGGGAAAAAATCTTATTTTTTTAATCCAGAGAAAAACCATACTTTTCCTCTGGTAAGACTCATATTTTATTTTGCACTTGAATCTCAGTCATATTTCACAACTTTGAAGAGCTTTCGTAGAGAAACCATTTCAATGCTAAGCCCAAGGTTATCTATCTGTCACTAATGCACAGGTTTGTGTATACATAGCTGGTGGGTACAGGTCCACCTCTACCATAAAGTGTATTTATATGCCCTGTAGACCACATTGGTAAGTAACACTGTACATGTTCATGCCAAGATCAATACATACAATGCCCAAATTAGATAATTTGCAAAGTTGGCAGATTGCCTGGGCTGGTACATTTGTAATCTGTGGTTTGTCTATTGTAATTTTTCTCATTAGATTATTTTAATGGGGATTATACTAATTATAACATAGCGATATACAACTGACAATTTACAAAATGCTTTACTTGTATTGTCCTATGTAACATTTGGAATGATGTTTACTTCTTTAAAAAAAAAAAAAACTTATTGAGTATATAACACATGGTAAGCAATATGCCGAGAGAGAAAACTATGAACAAGATGAGTTTACTTGCTCTCTCAGAGCTTATGGTTAAATGGTGGGTAGAGACAAATGAATAGACAGTTACAATAGAGGATGGTTAATGCTGTGGTGAAAGGTAGTTAGGGTTACATAGTAACCTAGAAAAAAGTGGCTTCTTTCCTATTATCTGAAAGTTTTAGAAACAAAAGTGTGAGGAAAATGTACAACATATCATCTTAGTAACTCAAACACATATACTTTCTAATGAATCAGTGGCTCCCAATAATTATAGCAGCAGTTAGTAAGCTATACTTCATTGATTATTAATGGCCATTAATTGCTTAATAAGCACAACATAAATTTACTTTTGATTATATGTACACACACCTACACAAATGCACACATATCTGAAGGTGGAGAGATAAGGAACACATGTGAGCCATACTGCCTCTGACCCACCAATCAAAGCTGCATGGGCTTTGAGCTCTGTCCGGTGGTGGTGGTGAGTTAGTTGTGAGCTTTCACCCACTTCCTTTGCACTAGTGGTGTTCGTAGCTTAAGGACAAAGGCAGGGTTGTGGTCAATAACAAGCAAAGGATCCAAACTAATCAGTTCACACATCCACATATCTAATGCCTCATCATGTGAGTAGTGAGCAGAATATTGCAATTGGAAATTTCCTTCAAGGTTATACTCAATGTTCAAGTTCTCCCTGAAGATTTTCAGATGAATCTCACCCAGTAACTAGTTTTTCCTCATTTTGGATATTCTCGTGTGTGTGTGTGTGTGTATCCTATATTGTTTATTATTTATGGGGAATGAATTGAGGCAGTACTGCAAATTTTAATGACATTACTTCAAGCTGAAACTGTATAGATTGGCTCCCAAAGAATTAAAAAGAAAATTTAGCACTAACAGTAATCATATTTTGATAAATGATGAGGGGAAAAAGTTTTCAGTATGGAGCATAAAATGGAAAGGGGAATTATGAATTCTGGCTAGGGGAAAAGTGTAGGGGATTTAGAACCCCCATGATTGATCTTAAAAAGTGAAGAAATGTCCTTTCAATAGAGAAACTTCAAGTTCTGCAGGTGAGAGCATTTTTTAGCTTAGGATTGGGAGTGATTCAGAGTGGTATGCTGTATGATTGGCTCCCATTCTTCATGCTTTCTTGCTTCCATATTTAGCCATAGCCCCATCATGGGTGGAGTGTATTTCTTTGATTCACAGACTTTGGGCTTGGCCATGTGACTTACTTTGATCCTGGGGGCAAGAGTGACAGTGGGTCAATTTCATACCTAGGCCTTAAGAGGTCTTATATACTTCCTCTTGCTCCCTTTTGCCTCTGCTCCCTCCGTGAATGAAGAAGCGTGCCCAGTCTGGGACCCTAGGATGATGATAAATGTAAAGTAGAGCCTCCAGGATAGCCCACAGACCTGCAGTGGGAAGCAATGGCATCTAGGGAGCCACAGCTTCAAGCAGATCCACCCAGCTGAGCGCAGCGCCCATCCCAGTTCAGCTAACCCATGGACTCATGGTAATAAATGTTCTTTTAAGTCACTGAGTTTTGGGTGAAGTTTTACTTAGATATATAGTGGCAAAGGGTAGTTAATTGTTTGGTAAAGAAATGATGGTACGTGGAGGTAGGAAGAGGATGGATCTGGAAACATGTTTCATTCTGGCTGTCTTTCCTTGGTTCTTCGCAACCTCTAAATACAGGCAGCTATCAGGCAAATGGCTGGCCAGCCCAGAAGTTGGCTGTCTTCCCTGACTCACTGCATTTCAAGTCCTGCTTTCTTGACCAGAAACTGGGCTTTCCAAAATTCAGAGCAAGCCACACAGTTTAGGAGGCAAAAGGCTATTATTTCTGCTCACAAATACTCTAAATCTGATAATAACTGAGCTGAAAATGGGAGAGACAGATTAATTTAGGAACATAGGAACATCTCTTGTTCTTATACTCTAAAATATGTAAGCTCTTTGATTGTAAAGCATAATTCCAGTCATCCTTTTTCCCCAGCTCAGTGGTGGGTGAACACAAAAATGTTACTGTATTCTACTAAAGGTTTAAATGTTAAATGCTCCTGGGTTATAAGGCCTGTTTCAGAATCTGGATATTAAGTTGAATGTTATGTTTGTAGCTCTCTTCTCTAAACAATCCCGATGCCAATGAATAGTTATCTAATTCCTTTTGCCAAGCTTTCTTCCCCCAAAATATTGGATTTATGTCATGTGATTTATAAAGATACATGCTGAGATTGTGGATGCTGAGACTTTGAATGGTATATTTACTCTGCATCGATTCCTCAACTAGGGAATCTAACTACCTATACATATAGAAGCTGAAGGTTAATTGCCTCAACAAGCATGCATTGAGGGTGTGTGATTGCGTGGTACCAATGAGCAGCTTCCATCTATTTCCTACATTGATGCTATTTGTCATATCTGTTCTCTCACCATGATCTCAGAAAAATCCAATTCTCTGTACAGGCTTATAAGCTTTCAGGGGTGGCAAGATACCAATATAGAAATGTTCTTTCACATCGCTTTGACTGCATTGAAGGCTTACATCTAGATAATAAAAATAACAGCAACAATATTTTAGCTAGAATATTTTCTGAACACTTAGGGTCAACAGGCACTGTGCTAAATGTTTTCCTTGCATTATTTCATTTAAACTTTACAACAGTCCTATGAGATGGTAATCATGATTAATCCAGTGGTTAAACCATTTGCAGTTAGCAAGTAGCTAAAGCAGGTATCATACATATTCTTAGGTCATTGCTTTTCACTACTTTGCTAAGAGGTGTTAGCTGAAAGCATGATTTTGGATATTCTCTTAAAAGACCAGGACCTTTTTTCCACTTGTCTTTTCCACAATTAGTAGTTAATCTTAGTCTTACTTTATTCCAAGTTTCTCTTGATAGAACTCCAAAAATACTAAACAACTTCCAAATGTAGTAGTGGGTGACCCGGCTCTTTCTCATTTATACTTTCAGTTCAGGTCAAGGGTCACCACACTGAAGCCTTCAAGCATGACTGAGTTTTTGCTAGAAATATAGAAAAATCTAATTTGTCACCAATCACTTCATTAGAAGATAGCACAAAAACTATGTGGCCCTATCCAACTGAGCTCCTTACCTGTACTGAGTCTAATCATAAATATTAATTTTAAAAATAAACCTCACATGTTTGATTTTTTCCTGAAAATAAAAAAGCATCCCAATATGATTACTTAGAATAAATCTAGTAAATCACTGTCTTCATAATACCAAAGATTTTTTAAAAGCCTACTTCAGTAGTTTTCATGTGGTAAACTGTCTGGGTCCTACTGATGGGATGAGTCATAGAGTTTAAAAAAAAAAAAAGAAAAGAAAAAGGGAGAAAATGCCTTTTTTAAGACTATGAGAAAAGAATTACTTTATGCTATTTAGAGAAGCTTGGAAGATTTTTTTCCCCCTTTGGTAAATGCCACAGAAGAGACATTTCTCATGAAAACGTAACAGAGGGACAGGCTGTAGCATGGTGAGGATGGCCTCTGGGAATAGTTATGGGAGAGAATTTGGAGCCAGGATCAGTAATTATGAGACACCAAGGAAAAAAGCAGAAGTTACATAGACATAAAACATTCTGAAAGCAATAATGGAAGTGGAATTAAAAGACAAAAGAGAGTAAATGCTTTAAATAAAAGCAGTTCTCACCATGCAAAAACCAATAGCACGCACATCTGGTATAGCAGAATGTATATTAGATTTAGACATATTCTTAAAAAATATGTTGAAAGCTGAATGTATACTTAAAAATATGCTGGACAGAGAGTAGGGGATTTTGAATCTTGGACCTTCACTTAAAATGTGAATGACCTTGAACAATTTACTACACCTTCCGATACATTGTTTGTAAAATTAATGTCATGAAACGACATATGTGAAAGTGCCTAGCATACACAGTAAGTGTTTAAAATGTATTTTTGAGTCTAAATCATATAACCAGTTCTATGCTAGAGGCAAGAATGCCTATTATAGCAAACAGAGCTTGAAATATTTTCAGACCTCAGGTTTCTCAAGATCAATCACTTGAGAGGCAGCAGGGAAACTACAGTTTCTGTCACACAGCTGAAAATACATGATGTGAAACCCCTGAGTGGCTGTAGTAAACACAGCACTTTGGTAGGCATATGGTGCTGAGAAGAATGGGGCAGGAATTATGGAATGGAGACTAAGAAAGGAACATTTATTGGACACTACATACTTCAGTCAATCAAACTGAGGCTTCAGATATTTACAACTGAGTGACATCATAAGCTTTGAGTTAGACTGGTTTTCAAATCTTGACTTTGAATATGTGACTTAGGTATAGCCTTCTTAGTCTCAGATCTCCCATCCAAAGAATGGGAACAAAAATACATTGCAATGCCATTTAAGGATTACAGATGATTTATGAAAAATGCCTGGCAGTTAGTAGACATCTGATACATGGCAGCTATTGTTAGTTAAAGGTCACAGCTCCTTCAGAGAAGAAACGGAGCCTCAATCTTAGTATTCTTCATTGTGTTTAGCACAATGCCTGCTGTATATTAACTAGATGAATAGCCAAAAGAGTAATACTTTTGGGTTTTGCTCTAATTGCCCTCAGATGGAGCTTTGCCGGATTTGGGAGATTTTTCTTCCCTTAAAGGATCAACTGAGTACCACCTTTGACTTCAGAGGGTATCTCCAAGACAGAGGAACTACAATAGACATAAATTGGCTGTGGGGCTTACTTGCCTATTAATGACACATTCAGATGCCACCTACATGCTGGTTATACCTTTGGTTTTAGACTTAGTCTTATATTCATTTCCCAGCACCATCATGTCTGACAAGAAACTTTGAGAAAGTTAGTTACCTCTTTGAACTTAGTTTCCTCATTCATAAATAATGCCCTTAATGGGTGATAGGAAAATTAAATGAGTCAGGATATGTATAGTGTCTGACATATAATAGGCAGGGCAAGTTTTGAGACTGGGTATATGACACAAGAACTCAAGCTCCTTAGATTACATTTGATTTCCAAAAGATTTTAAGCTTGTTGAAGAAAGCAGCCGTATCTTATTCAGAGCCACTTTGTATGTGCCTTGGTGCCTGGCATAATACAGGGCAAAGAGTAGACATGTAATCAATACTTGCAGAGCTGAATTGCTTCCAACTGTTATCCATACTGTAAGTGAATCAAGAACATTTCTCCAGGAAAATGTGACTTTAGGAATTAGGAACCACAGTTGATTCACAAAAACAGGGCATATCAAAGAAATGTTTTTCCCTTCTTAATATTATAAGAGCAGTTGTTCAGAAGAGGACCATAGACATAATATCTCTTTATTTTAATAAGGCTTTAGACAAGTTAAACACTTATGATGGTTTTAGATGTAAATAAGACAAAAATCCAAATCAAACTGGCTTCAAGGATGAGTACATTTATTGGCCCACATGCTTGGCAGTGTGTATCAGGATTCATTGACCCAGCAGTTCAGTAATGTGATCAAGGATCCAGGTTTTATTTTGTCTTTCTCTGCTGACAACAGTGTTGGCTTTATCTTGGATGTAAGTTGTCCAGTAGTCAAAAATAGGCTGCATGTTTTCTCATTCGTATATAGAAAGAAAAAATGAGCAAACATCTCTCAAGCACTGGACATAAATTTTCTTTCATGATGTTCCCACTTCTTAATTAGTAATTGTCATCAATAAAACACTACGCACTGATAGGATCCAGCTAGGGATTCTGGCAAGGGTTGGGTTTTATGACTGGAGTTGAGGTCAATTCCTCAAACTTTATTGCTTCTACACAGAGGTGGGAGTGGAGTGAGGAAAGCATGATGGAGATTCAGTCCCTATGTCCCCAGCTAAGATTAAGATGTTTACAGAAAGACGTAGATGTTTAGACTGGATGATTTAGCTGGGTTGATTAGTAACTGATTAAATAACTACATGATTAACGAACTAGAAAGTGAAGTCACATATCATATACTCCAGGAACGTTCTCTTCCTTTACCTTACCAGCCTAAATTGGGGGAATATGTTCCTTCACTCTGCTTTTACACAGAACTATGTATCATCTTACATACACACAGCATGTGAATTATATATTAATATGACAATTCTCCAGCCCAACTATGAGGCTGCTGAAAGCAGGAGCTGAGCTTTACCTATCTTCCTAGCCTCAACACATAGCACAGAACCTGAAATGTAATAAGAAGCTCAACGTTCAAATATTAGTTGATGAGCAATCAATAATTAGAAATTTTAGGAAGATTTCAAGTCTTCATATGTGTGGAAAGAAAACTTCCTAACTATAAATATGTTATGTAAATTACCAGCAGTCTTCTATCTCTTAACTATAAAGACGATGGATGTTGGATTCAGATACCATTAAAGTCTCTTTTAATCCTGAAATTCAGGGATTTTCTGAGTTTACTAGTGGTGATCATAATGTGTACTTTATGATGGAGTGTTACATTAATGGCCCAGATACCTCCCTGATAGAAGTCAGGACATCTTGGGGGTGGGAAGGTACTACAGCCAACTGTTCGGCTCATCAGAATTTGAACCTTCTTTATGAGCCATGATCTTTACAAAGGGAGCATACTTCATTTTTTTTGCCAGCAGTGATAAGCATTTTTTTGCAGATCGTGATCTGGCATTAACTTGGCATTTTTTGTCTACTTATAAGTCAGATACCAAGACAATGAGAAACATAATTGAGAAAGTGCACGAGCCAATACAGTACCAGTAATGGGGGTGACATTTCTCAAGAGCTTGAGAATCTTTAGCTCAAGAGACCTTTCAAAAAGAGAGTAAATAAAAGCAGAAGTCAGCATGGCAGGCACTCAATGTTCACCTAGTGATGAGTACTGGGCAGGCCCTCTGGTTAGGTGAATAATAAATATAAGGAGACAAAATTCTGGCCTACAGTAAAGGTCACAGTTAAGTAACACACACAGACACACACACACACACACACACACACACACACACACTGTGAAAAATGTACAAAATGACATCCAAGACAGCAAAGGAAGTGACTGGGCAAATTCAGGAATGTATTATGTACAACATACCCCTCCACTCACTTATTAAACTGTCCTAACCTGTTTTCAGAAGGAAATTCATTCCTCTCAAATTGCTTCCAACACTGACACTTCATTCCACTCTATTAGAACTTGCTTTTTTGTAAGGTGTAAACCCTTTGTCTCCCCTAAAAATAGGAAAGAAGAGCCTTGATTTTCTTGTAGAGCCTCAAAATGCTTAATGGCCAAAAAAGCAAATATATGGTGATAAAGCATACTACATATCAGGGAGGGAATTATTTTCAGAGGGCTTCTCAGAAGCAGGAATTTTGTGTAGAGAAAGAACTGGCTGGAAATGAGGAAATAGGAGTTTTAGTTCTTCTTCTGCTATAATCTAGATCAATGAACGTTCAGAAGTCATGACACCTTTCTTGGCTTCAGTTTCCTACCTTACAGGATAGCTAATTCTATAATATTTTTAAATTAGGTATTATTGAGGATCCTCAACTTTTTACCTTGCCAAGTACAGACCATAAAAAGGAAAAAGCAAACCAATAAGCAGCAAAATAAAAACTGTCATCAAACTCTCTCATTATTTGACAAATGGAAGGGCACTTTAGCGCCAAAAAATGTAAGGAAATAATTCCACATTTTAACGGATAAAATTTAAAACTTAGTTTTATGTCAGTGCCTTCAAAATTGGCCTTCTTCTGTCTTTTTTCTTTATGGGAAAGTGAAAATTTTGCCATGGCTTTCATTTGGGAACCTCAGAGTTAAGCCTGCTTACATTTCTGTCCTGTGCTATCATGCTAGCATGCTGTGACCCTGAGCCTGACCCTGGACAGCATACTGGCCATTGAGTAGTAAGTTCAGGGATGCAGAAGAGGAAATCAAAGCAATATTGCAGAGCAATGAAGTTCAGCACTGAGAGAATAATCCAAATTCATTACTGAACAATTACTATGTGCTACATCTTCTGAGTGATGGAATTCCACAGAGAACAAAACAGACACAGACCTGCCTTCATGGAGCTTATGTCCTAGTTAAAGGTACAAGATTATTTACAGATACACAAGCAAATTGCAGTATATCACATCATCCTAAGTACTCTAGAGAAAAATAAAGCAGAGTGAGTATGATAAAGCCTCTCAAGTGTGGAAAATGATCAGAGAAGGTCTACCTGAGAACAGCCCAGAAGGAAAGGAAGGGAATGAGCCATGTAAATGTTCTTCTAAGGGAAGAACTTTATTGGCATAGAGAATAATAACTATAAATGTCCTTAAGCAAGTGTGCTTGATCTAGTTGAGGAATAGCTATGCACGGAAATAAAGACACAAAGCAGGTCAGAGGTGATTGAGGGCCAGATCACATAGGACCTTATAAGCTCCAAGAAGGACAGATTTTTCTCTTAGTAAATGGTGAACCATTGGAGGTCATGGAGCAGAGTAGTGACTTAGTCTGACTTGCGTTTTAATAAAATTGCTTTGGCTACTATTTAAAAAGCCTCTACATGGGCAAAGGTAGAAAAAGAAAACGGAGTCAATGCTGTAATTTCTAGTCTTGGAAATGACAAAGAATATTAATAAGAGAGAGAGAAAGGAGACATCTGAAAAGTACCATTGTATTGTTGTTGCTGCTGCTTTCAGAGTTGAGGAAATAGGGGAATTTCCTATTAAATAGGAAAATGGCTAACATTTGGAAATACACTTTTAAACCATGTATATTATAGACACACACATATATATTGACTTTATAGGCAACATGTACATTTCTTTATAACCTACTAAAAAACCCTTGTCCTCTAGCTTTTCCAAAGCTAATGTTTTCTAATTTTAGGTTTTTAAGGCTTTCCTTCTTATTTTTACTTTCATTAGCTCATGACTTTATATATTTTATGGGAACCCTGTGTATTAGACAGGATGTGCTAGGTTATGCTGCAGCAATAAACAAATCTCACAATCTTGATGGCTTACCACAATGAAGTTGTATATCCAATGTGGATCAGCAAAGAGACTGATCATCTTGGTTACCTAGAGACCAAACTAAGAGATACTCCATCTCAACATTCGGATTCACAATTGCTGAGGTAGGGAAAAGATACACAGAAAATTCTATACTGGCTTTTAAAATTTCTGCTCAGAAGTAATGCACACTGCTCAGAAGTAATGCACCTTCATATGTCACTGGTGTAAGTCATACAGCCATGTCTAACTTCAAATGAAGCAGGAAAATGCAATTGTATCATGTCCCTAGAAGAATAAGAAGTGGAAAAAAATCCTGAATAGTCTTAACGACTCCTACAGGCTGGCTCTTTGTTTCTGATTGGCTGCTTGGATCTCGGCAATTCCTTGCCTTCATCTTTCCAGTTTGAGTGTCCTCATGCCAGTCTTCCTTATATATCTCAGTTGGAATTTTTATAACCTATAAACTCCCAAATCACTCATGCCACTTATATGATATTGCACATTGCCTTCTATCATAGTTTTTGTACATACATACAACTGGCATCTGATATTCTGAATGCCCAGCTATCTTTTTCTTTAGTAGGGTGATCCTTGTTGTCAGGAAATTGATCCAAAGAGGCCCTAGTGAAGATATCTCTGCCAAGCAAGATATTTGACCAACAAGTAATTCCAGATATCTTCTGCTGTCTGAAGCCTAGCAAAAGTTAATGTCATCATTTGCTTGCTAGCAATGGAAAAGCAATAGCATTTTTCATCTTTAGACTGAGGCATTAGTAAGTGGCAAGGTGCCATCTTGAGCAATACTGATAGACTTCCGACTCTGAGGACACTCTATCTTAAACAGAATTGTTTTGATTTTCTGCGTCAAAGCCTAATATTCATATGTCATCTCACTATCATAATATCATTTTTGATTTTTCTTTATAATATTTCAGAGATCTTGACTATGTAGTACTAACACAAAGAAGTACAAAACTGCGGCAGTCCCCGCAAACAGGGCCCCATCTTTGCAGAGTTGTTAATTATCTGGTTTATTAAAAGTAATGTCTCATTTTAGTTAAGTGACAAGTGTTACAGATTGCTATTTTAGCTTTCAGCTGCCTCATAAAAGGAGTGTGAAGGAGCAATAGAGCAAATGCCAGGATAGAGCATGTAATCCTTGGAAGGATTTGGTAGGAAAAAAGTAAGGTTTTAAAATAGAGACTTGTCCATATGTTATAACTAGAAATGGCTTTTCATTTGCTTTACTACTTAGGAAGATTTTTGCAGGTGACTTATTCATTTTTCTCTCGTCCTCATACTGCAACCCAACACTTTGCCTCCTAAAGGAGGCATGAACAAACATTTTTCCAGTACACAAAAATTATAACAGACTTGCATATTCTACCCAACAGGTGGCATTGCTGTTTTACAAATGGCTGTGGAACTAACACAGCAGCTAAGCAGTCAACATTCAATTTGTTTTTTGCTGTTTTTGTTTTGTTTTTGATCCCACCTATTTTTCTTAGAAGAGGGCAGATAGGAGAAGGACAAATATTCTTTTGAGAAGCACTTTGGCTTTGAAAAGACATCCATGGCTGATGAGTCATTTCAATTAGGGAACATTAGCTCTATAAGAAACATCTAACTTTACCCTCTTGATCTCTCTGGATAAGTTGAGAAAGAATTGTTTATATTCTCTTTATTTCTGTCAGTAACCAATTCATACCATTTTACAAATAAATTCACTAAATTATTTATGCATCGAGACAGTGACAGTTACAGAATCTGGATTTCATACTTACTGTACAAGGCTAGAAACATCAGGAGCTACAGAAGAAAAATAAGACCCTATCTTTATTCTCCAAAATTTTTACACTAATTGTTAAGGTAAGACATATATCTATTCCACTAGCAATAATCTAGGCAACATGTTCTCATTTGGAGTACTAATGGTTAAAAATGAAAGCTAATAGTCAGTGAGAAGGTACTGTATGCTAGACACTCTTCCAAGGCTTTATTTGATTCTTACTGCAATCCTATGGAGTAGGTACTGTAATTATCCTCATTTTATCATTGAGAAAATTAAGACCTGAGGCCAAGTCATGGCAGAACTGGGATTTAAATCCAGACAGCGTGACTCCATGTATAATAATAGCTGATACTTACTAAATACTCATCATAAGCCAAGTAAGTGTTTATGTCCTTTGTACACATTACAGTAATTAATTTTCATGCTAACATTTTAAACTAGTTATTAACCATTATCATTACATTATTTTCTTATGGGGTTTAATTGCCTTCCCTAAAAAATATAAATGCATTTATCTCTCACTTCCTTAAAAATAAACTGAGATTTTTGTAAACATATATTGATTAACATCAGACAATGAAATTCCAGAACTCTAGTAATTTACTGTCATTAAAGTGTGCACTTTCCCCATAAGGTACATCAGTTACATTTCAATCACCATTTTAGTAGAAGTTAAAAATATGTACTTACAATACTTTATTGCTTCCTATTCAGAAAAAAATATATTTTCAGCTGTGAGAAGAGTTGCCAAATGACTAATTAGGGTCTCTGAAAGTTCATGCATTTTGTTTCATCAATATACCAGAAAGCCTTTAAAACAGAAAAATATTTATTTAAAGTAAGAAAATACAGGTGCCCGCACGCGCGCGCGCGCACACACACACACACACACACACACACACACACAGCCCCCACTCAACTTATTAAAAAACAGCAAATATTTTTCTATCCTTAAAAAGACAAACAGAAAACATATAAACTTCAACAATGTATAACATTTTTTTGGTTGAAAGCAACCACAGAAAGTTTTAGTTAAAAAAAAAAATTCCTGGGGGAGATAGGGTTGCGGAAGAATAGCAAAAAGGTACGAGTGAAATTTGGGCATAGTTTGATTTCTAATGATGGGATAGGTTAGCAAGAACATGAAAATATAATAATCTTATGTAGAATTTTACTGAACCACTTTGACAGCTTATTTCACAAACTTACAAGTACTTTTCCTCATTGTTGAGGAATGGGATATTCTGCTTAATATTTGCCACAGGTTCTTATTAACTCAATACAGCCAAGTTTCAGGATTCCTAATTCGGCATCTGGCTGCTTTACATGAAGGCTGAAAATATTTTAGTTTTTAAGGGAAGTGACTAAGTGTTGTAAATACACATTTTAAATTTCTACTAAAATACTAGAAGAAATATTACTGCTTCTCTCTTATTGCGAATTAGAGCTATAATAAATCGTTAGAATTCTGTAGTTTGTCTGAAATTAAATTAATACCTCAATATTTGTTAAAACCTTAAGGCATAGTTCAAATGCAAAACTTTTTCTTATAATTCCCATGCCTATTTTCAAGGGTTCAGAGGCAATGCCTTCATATTTATTCTTAAAAAACAAAAAAAAAACAAAAAAAACCGAACACAAAGGAGAAAAAACTTTGACGTAATTTTAGACTCATATAGGGGAAATCTGTGGTTCCCTAGATAGCTGAAGATCTGTTTTTTAGGAGCTTGTTAAGCGTTTCCATAGGTTTGATTCCTCCATTTTTCAATCAGAGAGAACACAGCATAGAGTCATCAGTGTAGAAAACATGTAGAACTTTGCCTTGACAGTTTTCAACTTTCTTTGTTCTCTGGCAAAACCTTAAAACCAAGTCTAATTTTACCTCAACCACTTATATCTTCCAGAAGTTTTTAGATGTTTTGTAGGGCAAATTATCTATGCATGAGGCAATGTGGGATGAGAAAGGGGGTATTTTAGTTTCTCAGACAATGGCTGTCTGAAAAATTAGAAAGGCTGATACCTCAAATTAGAAAGGTGTGGAGATGCAAACCTACCTCCACTGTGTCAATGGGAGGAGATAACGTTTACACATTTTCTAGAAGGCACTTGAATAATTTCTGTCCAAAGAATATATATATATACACACACACACACATATTTTTACATATACATTATTCACATACACACACACTCCCCCACCGACACACACACACATTAGCCCCTGTAATTCTACTTCAGAATTTATCTTAAGGAAACAAATAAACATGTACAAATGTGTATGTATAAGGCTACTCATCACAATGTTGCTTACAGTAGCTAAGAATTCAAAATAAGCCAGTGTCCATCAATAAGGGAGTAATTAAATAAATTATATTTGTCCAAGCAACAGAAAACTATACAACTATTCAAGAGAAGATATTTATTAACATGGAGAATGATCATATTGTGTTGTTGAGTGACAAAAAGGGGATCACAAATGTCGATGCCTTTTTAGAAGGAAATATGAATTTAGGTATGTGTGCATAATGAACAGCAATAACCAAGAAGGCGATGTGACACAATTCTAACTATAGTTTTGTTTAGATAGGATTACAGATTATTTTATTTGCTTCTTAGTTACTTACTATACTTTCTGAATATATAAGCATATTTATTTATATATACATACTTAGAAAAATAAAATCAGGCTATTTTTATATTATACATACATACACACAAGGCAAAACAAAACTTTGCAAAGCAAAGCATAATACCATGAGTGCCTTGAGATGATAACCATGACATGATTGCCTAACTTTACAATAAATTGCTTTAACTTCAAATTTAATGAATATTTTTGAGCAACTGTTATTTACAAGTCATAACAGACTCCATGCCACCTTTGGTTCCTTCTTCACCTCTTCAGTATTCTCCTTCCTCGTCTCTTCTCTGCACTACCTCCTCTCTTCTCTCATCTTCTCCTCCTTTCTATTTATTATTCCTTGGTTTCTTCTCTTTGGCTTTCTTCAAATCCTTTGATTCTACCTGTCTTCAAATAAAAACATATGCCATTTTCTTCTGTACATCATCAGCTTTTGAAAGATCAGTTTACTTAACGCTTCTGCTCCTACCTCTTAAAGGAAATTTATTTTGCAACACCATTAATGAACTCCTAACTGAAGAATCCAATAGTCTCATGTGAACAAAAAGTTTATTTTTGCATTTCTTCTGGTCTTTTCTTATATTCACATACCTATACCTATAACATACAATTTTTTTTGTATTTTCTTTCCTTTATAACATAAACCACTAGAAACATTGTTTTCATATTTTCTTTCCTTTTGAATGTGCCATTCTATCTTCAATCCATTTTCATTGTAATTACCCTCAGTATTTGCTTAAAATTGGGTAGTTTCATTGATGATTAAGAACCTGGACTTAGGAGTTATCCTGCTTACATTCAAGTCTTATCTTTACCACTTACTGGTTGCATAATTTTAAACTATGTGTCCTTCACACTTCTCATCAGTTAACTAGGGATAAATTTTACCACACAAAATATAAAATCTACATCATAGGCTATTATGAAGAGAAAATGAGGTAATGTAAACTAACCCTTACAATAGTGTCAAGCACATAGTAAACATTCAATAAAAGTTAGCTATTATTACAAATTCTACCTAAAGGCTCATTACTTAACTTATACACTCTCCTTTTCTGGACACTTGTTATACAAATATTTCATTACTATGGGCTGAGTTATCCTTATCTTAAATTCTTAGGACTGGAAGTGTTTATGATTTGAGATTTTTTTTCTAATTTGGAGCTATTCACACATACATAATGAGATATCTTGGGGATAGAACCCAAGTCTAAACATGAAATTCATTTATGTTTTATATACACTTTATACACATAACCTGAAGGTAATTTTATATAATATTTTATAATTTTGTACATGAAACAAAGTTTTTATTTTGTTACCTTTTGTGGGTATGCTTGAAGGGGAATCTGGACTTGTGTGGAAAAGATACACTGCAGTTGAAGGGGGCTGGGAGGGCATTTTTTTCTCTCTAGGATGCTGAATAAAGCATGTTGTACAACTGTGTTTTAATGGCGACCCATTACGTAAGGTCAGGTGTGGAATTTTCCACTCGTGGTGTCATGCAAATGCTCAAAATTTTCAAGTTTTGGAACATTTGGATTTCAGATTTTTGAGATAGGGATCTACAACCTGTAGAAGGAGAGTTGCAGTGAGCATTTGGCACAAATAAATTTTTTTCTGTCTTTTAGATTATTTGGTTTAAATTTTTTTATTATGCTTTAAGTTCTGGGGTACATGTGCAGATCATGCAGGATTGTTACATACGTATACACATGCCATGGTGGTTTGCTTCATCCATCCCCCTGTCAGCTACATTACGTGTTTCTTCTGATGTTATCCCTCCCCAATCCCCCTACCCCCTGCTATCTCTTCTCAAGTGATCAACCTGCCCCCACCCCGCAATAGGCCCCAGTGTGTGATGTTCCCCTCCCTATGTCCATGTGTTCTCATTGTTCAACACCCAGTTATGACTGAGAACATGCGGTGTTTGGTTTTCTGTTCTTGTGTCAGTTTGCTGCTGGTTTAATTTTTAAGCATAATTCCCTAAGAAACAATTCTCAGAATTGGAATGAGGGGCAAAAGAGTCATGGACAGTTCTGGGCCACTGCTCTGCAAATGACAGTTCTTATCTAAATTAGCATCTGCAGTTGGTGCGTATATGAGTTCTCCCAACATAACCAATATTGAGTAGCATCATGTCTTTAAATGATTGTTAAGTTGTACACTTCTACCCCATTGTTAATAAGCATATTTTTGTTTTTCTGTTGTGACTTGTCTTTGAAATGCTTATCCAGTTACTAAAATTTATCTTCCTTAAATCAACTCCTCCTTAATATTTAAAACTACACTATTTTCCCCACAACTTCAGTCACTCTCATCTAACAATGGTACCTCTGTATACCCAGTTTCTCAGGATAAAAGCTTGGATTCATCCTTGACTCTTCTCTCCCACACTTTATACCCAACGCATCAGCAAGTATCTGGCTTTTTCTTCAATTGAATATGCAATGTGATTCAATCAAAAACCCATGCTACAAAGGGGCTTGGCTGGCATGACTACAAAATGTCAGCATTTGTGCTAAAAACCAAAATCTTTATTAAAACTTTCATTTACTTTAAAACTAATGAAAGTTTTAACTTGCAAAAATTTTAACTTGCTTAAAAGTTAAGCAAGTTAAAAGAAAGTTTTAACTTGCAAAAAAATTTAACTTGCTTAAAAATTAAGCCTCTTCATATTCTAGAGACCAGTAGGTAAAAATCCCAGTGGTCCTTTCCTTAAGCAATGTATTACATAATTAACAGGTACATGGAATGTGGGTGTATAGGTGCAAGGAAAATATAGTTTAAGCAATCACCTTTTGGGTCAACCTCCTGCAAGTAATCTAAGGCAAACAATTTGGAAATTGATGCCTTTGATGGCAGTTGAAGCATATTAAAATTGTTGACTGGTAACTAAAGGTTAGTGAGTCCAAGAGTCTCAGACAGCAAAGTAAGATGCCCAGGCAGAGAAGGCAGGACTGACATCCCTGGTGGCTTCTGGACCCATCTGCCAAAATGAAACTTGGAGGAAGGTTTGCCATTTGCCACCAGCAGTGTTTCCCATCCACCTAGCTGTAAACCCTGGTCATCACCCTGAAATCTGACCAGAATTGGTAAGGGATATCTTATAGCTACAAAAGACTTGGACTCTGCAAAGTAAGGGTGCTTACCAACATGCTGTTTGGATTGGTGGAGCCATTAATAATCTCAGATGTTGAAATTTGTTCCAAAGGGAAACAGTGTAGGTGACAGAGGTGAAATATATAGATAAAGATAATGAGAAGGGTACTTCTGGAAATCTAAGCCTAGCCTATGAATTTCTCTTGGAGGATGGGCACGGCTCAGTGTTTATTTTCTATTGTTTAGACTGTTTGAAGTTGTAGCACTCTGTCAGGAAAAGTCAAGTCTGGGAGGATGACAGTCTGTTGATTTCGGGGAAGGAGAAAAAAGAAACTACCTTGCCTACCATGTGCTCAACATGTGCTTGGCACTTTGTATCCATTATTTCCTGTAATGATCACACCAGTATCATGCAGGTGGTATTAATATTAGCCCTATTTTATAGCTAATAAACTAAGGTTTAAAAACAGAAATAACTTGCCCAAGATCACCCTGCTATTTCATGGCATAGCAGAGCTTTGAACTTATATCTACCTGACTTCAGAGTCCACTGCCTTTGCAACACTGCTTTGACTTTCCTCTGTGGTCATTTCCTAAGTGCTTACAATGGGCAAGGGAGTGTCTTAGATCTTATGTCTATCTAACAGAATGTTCTCAACTCTCAGAGAGTAAAACAGAGGCTCAAAAGGGTGACATGTCTATTCTCAAAATAGATATTAGGGTCAGTGCTAGAATATTACATCTTTTTTGAGACCTCACCTTCCTGAAATAAAAGTTGAACAAGAAGACAATGACAGTAAACATTTGCACAGCTCTTTATAGTTAACAAATCATTTTCACATACAGTTATTCCATCTTAGCCTTGATTAACTCCTGAAGACAAGTAGTAATATTACTTTCACTTTCCAGATGAAAAGGAGGTCTGTAGAGGTTAAGTGACTCTCTCTCTCTCTAACACTTAGCTAGTAAGCCATGAAGGGCTGCATATTTGGTCTTTTGACTGTAGATTTTATTGCCATTCCTTCCACATTCATTGTGTACCTCCTACATGTCAAGCATCGTGATGAGGACTGGGAGCAGAGAGGTGAATAAGGCGCAGTTCTGGCTTTCTAGGAACTCATGTTATAATGGGGGATGCAGCTGAACAAACCATATAATTCCAGTAGACTGTAGTAAGCCTTTGCTCTTAGTTAACACAGCCATGGTATTCTGACAGAGAACTTGGGAATGAAGCCCACTTGGCAGAACTATTAAGGTACTCATAGTAGGACTGATTCCTTATTAAAGTCTAGCCTTTGTCAACAGCAGTACTTTTGTTATGTGTGTGAAAAGTAAAGGGTAACTAAGTTCCCACTGAAGCCAAGAGAGAATTGATGACTGGATAGAGGGACCGTTCTTTTCAGGGTTTCAAATATTTTCCTATTATTATCCCAGATATCTTCCCACTTTCACGATCAGTACAGCATGCTTTTCTCTTCCACAAGTTCCTCTCAGAAACTGTTATTAGGTCTGGAGAAGGAAACACATGTCCTTGATGAAGGAAAAAAAAAAAGACTTCAGAAGTTGGAAATAATGGTAAATGGGGTAGGATACAGCTTTGCATGGGTTCTAATAAAAAAGTCTCAGAGGAGAAAAAAATAATAATATTTTCATAAAAATCCCTTTTGGAAGGCATCCAGACAGGCTAGGTCAATTCTAGCTTGGAGACAAGCCGCTGTGACTATTTTGAGATTTCCAAGCAGGAAAGCCACAGGGGTGAAGTACAGCTGGAAGAGAGGGAGCCAAGAGTTTCATCAGCAAAGACTTCATCTTGACTTGTTTTGCAAAGAAACAAAGGTGGGGAGGTCTTTGCTCTTCCTCAGGGATGCGTTGAATATTCAAAAATATTAATTTTGGAGCAACAGTGCCTACAATTTTGGAAACAAGCTAAGTCAGAGCTATGGTTGATTGAATTGGCAGAAAGCTCCTCTGAATCTCCTGAGGATGCCCATTCTAAGTCCCCATGGCCCTTCCACAAAATATCAAAATGACGCAACATACTGACCAGGAATTCTCCAGATGGACTACAATCTCTGGGCACCTCCAAATGTCCAACAAAAACCATAATTCAGCATTTAATATGAGCCTAGAATTTTTAATAGTTGCAAGGGAAATAGCTTCATTTGATAATCCACAAACTGCTGCAAATATAGGTAGGGTGTTTTCAGCCTTTCAGATGGCCGTTTTGGAATACAGGGCCAGCTCCACACAACAATGCCACTAGCATTTTTATGCACTTTAATGCCCTTTTTCTCTACCTCCAGTTGCTAGGTTTAATCCTATTCCCCAGCATCCCACTCTGAATCATCATCACCAGATAGCTTTCTCTTGTGTCGTCCCCATTGAAGGCTTGACTGTACAACTCCCTTGGTACTTTCTGCTTAGTGTGGTTTATTTGAATGTATAAATGTGTAAACAGAAATAGGAGGTCAATGGGTTCTTTCTCATAGAAGTATTCATATTGTTAACTTTAGAATTAATGAATTAATTCAAAAGAATTATTTTCCCGGGCTCAGTGGCTCACGCCTGTGATCCGAGCACTTTGGGAGGCCAAGGCAGGCAGATCAAGAGGTCAGGAGTTTGAGACCAGCCTGACCCACAAGGTGAAATCCCGGCTCTACTAAAAATACAAAAAAAATTAGCTGGGCGTGGTGGCCTGTGCCTATAGTCCCAGCTACTCAGGAAGCTGAGGCATGAGAATCACTTGAATCCGGGAGTTGGAGACCAAGATCACACCACTACACTCCAGCCTGGGTGACAGAGCAAGACTCTGTCTCAAAAAAAAAAAAAAAAAAAGAACATCCCTCAAAATAATTATTAACTAATATGAGGGACTTTTAGGAATCAGGAAAGATTACAGAGGGTGTCAGAGGATATCTCCTTATTCCCTTATATTGCAAGACAGAGATAGTTACTGTTTAGATCTGTTTTTGAGTAATTTCAGCTCTGTTTCTGGGAATATACTTAAGAAAATATTTTGGTCACCCATGGTAGGATTTAAATTTATTTATTTTTTGAGATGGAGTCTTGCTGTGTTGCCCAGGCTAAAGGGCAGTGGCATGATCTTGGCTCACTGCAGCCTCTGTCTCCCGGGTTCAAGCAATTCTTCTGCCTCAGCCTCCCAACTAGCTAGGATTACAGGTGCCTGCCACCATGCTTGGCTAATTTTTGTATTTTTAGTAGAGACGGGTTTCACCATGTTGGCCAGGCTGGTCTCAAACTCCTGACCTCAGACAATCCGCCTGCCTTGGCCTCTCACATGGTAGAATTTATAACTCATGGAATTCCATCACAAAAGGAAAAAAGAATTGTTAATATTTTGTATTTTCTTCCAGTCCTAGATTGTAGGAATCAACATTGTAAAAACGCCAAAAATGTTCACAAATTGATTTGTAAATTTAATGGATAGAGGTATAGATAGACATATGATAAGTAAAAAAGTCAAATGTTAATGGCAGAATCCAAGTGATGAATATGAATGTATTCACTATAAAATTCTGTCCACTTTTTCATATGTTGAAAGTTTTATAATAAAATGTTAGGGAAAATATGTTACTATTGTAACAATAATTGTAGAAAATTATTTCTTTCCCAATATCTATACTTATTTTACAATAGTTTATTTTAAATTGGAATTACTGAGTCAAATGTATGAGGATTTCAAGGATTTTAATATTTATTATAAAATGGTTTCCTAGACATTTGTTCCAAGTTACACTTCCACCGATAGAGTATCTGAGACTGTTGGGAAAACATTTCTTAAAAATATAAACAACTTTATTGTTACAACTGGCACACAGTGAAATTTGCAAATCTGAAATGTACAGCTCAGCAAGTTTGTAAAAAGCTATGTACTGGTGTAACCAACACCGCTAGCAAGATACAGACAGCTTCCATCACCCTAGAGAATGCCCTCATGTTTCTTACCAGCTATTCCCTACCTGTCCCACCTCAAGCAACCATCCAGCTAATTTTTTTTTTACCAAGGTTAGGCTGATATTTTCTAGAGTTTTATGTAAATTAAGTGATACCGTATATATTACTCTGAGTCTGTCTTTCTTTTCTCAGTATATTTTAAGGATTGATCCATGTTATTTCATGTTTTTGTGGTAGTTTTTTAAATTGCTGAATCGTATTTCATTGTATAGATAAACTATAATCTGTTTATTAATTCTCTTGTTGATGAACAAGAGATGGCTTTCAAATGTTTAAAATATTACAATTCAGTGTATTCTGATTCCATTCATGTTAAAAAGTAATTGTGTGCCTCAGACCACTGTCTTTGAAGTCAATTGCTGTGCACAAATAGATAATGTGTAGTGAGAGGTTTAGGCATCTGTTTCAGGCCAGAGGAAAGATACCTGCAGGAAGTGAAACCGCAGTCACTTAGTATTACCTAGAGTTTGGAGCTGTTTAGATACAGTAATGGCAATTTAAAGTTGTTCTTTCTCTACAATGTATTTCTCTTAAAAACAAATAAATGATCTATAGGAAAAACCCCCACTATTTTATGGCCAATTTCTATTTGCCTTTCCTTATAAATAAAAGAATTTTAAATATACATTTGCTTAACATTTATCCCGGATAAGGCGCAAGCTTCTTATATTGCAGCTAATGGGAACATTTACTCATGAATTGAAACTTCCTATGTTAATTATTTTATATTGTTTCCTTTTGGCATATATTTTGAAGCATATGAGAAATTCCCATGAGAAAAACATTTATTTTATCTTCTTTTAAACATTTTAACTACAACTTAACCAGTAACGCAGTCTATTTTTAATTCTCATAAAATTAGGTTTATATAATAAATGAAAGACAAAATCACAAAAGAGTATCTTAGAATTTTAGGAGTAGAAGGGACCTTTGAAGTCATTTTGCTTAAATTTCTTATTGTGCAGTTAAAGAAAGTGAGGCCCAGAGAGATTGCATGACTTGTGGAAAGTCTCACAGCTAGCTGTATGAGACCTGGAGCCCAGCCTTTGGCCTACTGGGGCCCAGTCCATTCTCTATTTGTACTCCATTTCCTTGCCTTCTCTGGGCTGAGGCCAGGTGGTCTTATGTAACTCAGGTCCTGAGGATCATGGATTATTTTCAAGTGCACAGGGAATCATCAAGGTCAAAGTGAAAGTCTCTCCCCACCTCCTTCTCTAACTGTGCAGCCCATGTACTTTCTGGCTCTTAGGCTACAACATCACAACCTCCTTGTACTTTGCCCTATGTGCATGTCTCAAATGTAGAGCTATTTTCCAAAAGTCTAGCTTCAAACCTTAGTTCACTGCAAGAATGCGTCAAGCTCAATACCTATGAAGCTTTAAGAATTTTTAATTTTTATTTTTGAAAACTTTGTGGTTTTATAACAGCTCCAACTCTTTAGAATGTCTATCATCAAAGGCAACAAAAAAGAGGAATATATGAAATATCCAACTCACAGCAATAAATTAAAACTTAACAACTATTAGGCCGGTCTTGTGTTGCTATAAAGAAATACCTGTGACTGGGTAATTTGTTTAAAAAAGAGATTTAATTAACTCATGATTCTACAGGCTGTGTAAGCATGGTGTTGGCATCTGCTCAGCTTCTGGAGAAGCCTCAGAGAACTTTTTCTCCTTGAATATGAAGGGAGAGCAAGCATATCACATGGCAAAAGCAGAAGGAAGAGCAAGAATGGAGCAAGTGAATACGTTTTAAACTGCCAAATCTCCTGAGAGGCGCACTTACTACCTTTAGGACAGCACCAAGCCATGAGGGATGCCCACTCCCATGACTCAAACATCTTCCATTAGGCCCCACCATCAACACTGGGGATTACATCTCAACATGAGAGTTGGAAGGGTCATCCAAACTATATAAATCACACTATCAGAAATAAATAACTTCCCAAACGAAAAAAAAAAAAGATATGGCAGAATTTGGAAAATGCAAAGGTTGGTTTCTAAAGACCTCCTTGGCTTCCTGTGGCACTGAGGTGTCCTAGCTTTATGCCTTGCAATGTTCTTGGCTAAAGGCTTAGCAACATCTTTTTGATAGTGGAAGAGAAGAGTCTGATGTAAAATCACAGTCAGCTACCTATTAGATTCTTTAGTAGGATAATGGTTCTCAAACTTGTTCAGGCAAATAACCAGAAAGCATGATGCTCTGTGTAAAGAAGGAGCCACAGAGCACTGACTGATTTCATTCCCGCAAACATGCATTCTTACCAGCAGAAAATATGACTCTGCTATATATAAACAATGTGAAATAATAGACTCATAGCTACAAGCACACTTATCCACAAAAGAGCAAAGTATCACAGTAAGCACCTTTGGCCACATACAAGTGCTTTCTGTTTTTTCAAAGAGCAAAGCCCAAGGCAAACTGAAAAGAAGACATTCTATTTGCTCTTATTTTTGTCTCTTGTGAACTGTGAAAGCAGAGCTATTATTTTAGAAGATGGACAGTTCCACCCAATTTGAGAGCCACTATTTTAGAAAAAAAAAAAAATTCTCCTGAAAGGGTCCTGGATTCTTTTTTATATCTTCTCCTTTATTACTTCCATCCTCCATTTCAGACACACAACACTCTAAGGCTCTTTCTAGCACTTCTTTTGTAAAATAATAATAATTATTATGCAATATATTTCTTCACAATGAGATGTGCATTAATATTAAGGCAAAATGTTTGATCATATGCACGGATATTTGCTTGTTTAATAAAAACAATAAATAGTTAAATAAATGAAACTCTAATTATAGGCATCAATTAGCAAGGTAAGAGCTCAAACTCTGGCCAATGAGGACAGAGAAAGACAAGAGCTGAGCTCCCATAAGAATGAAAGGCCACAGGCCAGGCGCTGTGGCCCATGCTTGTAATACCACCCGTTTGGGAGCCTGAGGCGGGTGGATCACCTGAGGTCAGGAGTTAGAGACCAGCCTGGCCAACATGGTAAAACCCTGCCTCTACTAAAAATACAACAATTAGCCGGGTGTGATGGCATGTGCCTGTAATCCCAGCTACTTGGGAGGCTGAGGCAGGAGAATCACCTGACCCCGGGAGGCAGAGGCTGCAGTGAGCTAAGATTGCATCATTGCACTCCAGCCTGGGCGACAAGAGCAAGACTCCATCTCAGAAACAAATAAAAAATAAAAGAAGAAGAATTAAAAGCGACATTTCACATTCCAGGAAGAAATGGCTGGATTTTGAAGAGTGTAAAACTACATAAGGAAATGGAAGAAGCAGTAGAAGAAACTGTTTCATCTTAAGGTGGCTTTCTTAAAGTTTGTGTTTCCTCTTTTGAATGTAGTATTGATTAATGAAGGATTATCTGAAGTTTGGATTATTGCTGAAGTTCTAATTTTCTCCATTAGGGGTATCACTGCCCATTTTTCTGTATTCTAAGACACTTAAATTTATTTTTTAAAATTAGTATTGTTTTCATTTTTTCATATTTATTTCATCTTGAAATAATTTGACTCATAACAAACTGCAAACTAGTAAAGTGTTTTTTTAGCCCACCCTTTACACAGCTTTTCCAAATGTTACATCTTATCTAAGCATAGTACAATTATCAAAACCCAAAAATTAAAACATTGATATAATGCTATTAAGTTAATCTACAGTCATACCTTATTCAAATTTTACCAGTTGTACCATTAATGTTCTTTTTCTTGTCGAAGATTCATTTTCTTGTCTTGTCTTCTTAGCCTCATCTAATCTGGAACTGTTCCACAATCTATCTTTGTCTTTCATGACCTTGAAACTTTCAATGAGTCCCTCAATTTGGTTTGCCTCATGTTTTCTCATGATTAATTCAGGGTACTCATTTTTGGCAGGGATACCATGGAAGGGATCTTGCTCTCTTCTTAGTACTTTCATATTAGGATTTATGAGATACTGATAATGTCTCATTACTGGTGACGGTAACCTTGATGCCATGGTTAAGGTGGCAACCTTCAAGTTTCTAAACTGTTGTTACTCTTTTTCTCCTTGCAGTGAGTAAACAACTTGTGAGGATATACTCTGAAAATACAAATATCCCGATTCTTGTCATACTTTTGTTCACTGATTTTAATATCTAACATGATTCTTGCCTGGAGTAATTATTACAGTGTGTTTGACAAATGGTGATTCTATTTATTTATTTATTTATTTTACTTTAGGTGCATACTATATCTGGCATTTCTCCCCATGTTATCCCTCCCCTCCCTCCCCACTCCCTGTTATCGCTCCCCTACCTCCCCAACTGTCCCCCGTGTGTGATGCTCCTCTCCCTGAATCCACGTGTTCTCATTGTTCAACACCCACCTATGAGTGAGAACATACGGTGCTTGACTTTCTGTTCTTGGGTCTGTTTGCTGAGAATGATGGTTTCCAGATTCATCCAAGTCCCTACAAAGGACGCAAACTCATCGTTTTTTATGGCTGCATAGTACTCCATGGTGTATATGTACCACATTTTCTTTGTCCAGTCTATCATTGATGGGCATTTGGGTTGGTTCCAGGTCTTTGCTATTGTACACAGGGCTGCAATGAACATACATGTGCGTGTGTCTTTATAGTAGAACGATTTAGAGTTCTTTGGGTATATACCCAATAGTGGGATTGCTGGGTCAAATGGAATTTCTATTTCTAGATCCTTGAGAAATCGCCACACTGTCTTCCACAATGGTTGAACTAATTTATACTCCCACCAACTATGTAAGAGTGTTCCTATTTCTCCACATCCTTTCCAGCATCTGTTGTCTCCCGATTTTTTAATGATTGCCATTCTAACTGGCATGAGATGGTATCTCAGTGTGGTTTTGATTTGCATTTCTCTAATGACCAGTGATGATGAGCATTTTTTCATATGTTTGTTGGCCTCATATATGTCCTCTTTTGAAAAGTATCTGGTCATATCCTTCACCCACTTTTGAATGGGGTTGTTTGTTTTTATCTTGTATATCTGTTTTAGTTCTTTGTATATTCTGGATATTAGCCCTTTGTCAAATGGGTAGATTGCAAAAATTTTTTCCCATTCTGTTGGTTGCTGATTCACTCTAATGATGGTTTTTTTTGCCATACAGAAGCTCTGGAGTTTAATTAGATCCCATTTGTCTATCCTGGCTTTTATTGCCATTGCTTTTGGTGTTTTAGTCATGAAGTCCTTGCCTATGCCTATGTCCATTATACTGAACAGGCAAAAGCTGGAAGAATTCCTTTTGAAATCAGGCACTAGACAAGGATGCCCTCTCTCACCACTCCTATTCAGCATAGTATTGGAAGTTCTAGCCAGAACAATCAGGCAAGAAAAAAAAATAAAGCATATTCGATTAGGAAAGGAGGAAGTCAAACTGTCTCTATTTGCAGATGACATGATTGTATATTTAGAAGACAAATGGTGATCTTCTATAGAGTTGATTCTTTCTACATTTCTCCCTCCGTCCTTTTCCTCTTCTCTGCCTCTCTCCTTTTCTTCCTTCCTTTTTGTTAAAAGTGTCCCAATTTAGCCATTGGAAATTCCTTCAAGTTTGTTTCCATATCTTCTCAACATATCTTCATCATTTTTGAGCACTTTCTTGATTTCTGCCTCCTGTACTTTCCTTGACCCAGCCCTGGAATCATCTGTTTCTCCAAGGAACCCTGGTTTCTTTTACTGAACAATATTATTTAGAAACTAAAATCTTGTTGCTTTTTATGTTCATTCTATTAAGTGTCATTGCTTCTAGGCCCTCACTCCAGAGAGAGCTAGGAAATATATGTATATACATACATACACATGCACATCTATCTTTCTTTCTCTCTCTCTCCCTTTTTTTCTCTTTCTTTCTTTCTTTCTTTCTTTCTTTCTTTCTTTCTTTCTTTCTTTCTTTCTTTCTTTCTTTCTTTCTTCTTTCTTTCTATCCAATTTACCTATTATCTATTACCTGTTAAAGACCATGAGTTCATACTGATATCTCCAATTCGAATCCAATACCATAGTTTTTTTTTTTTTCTTAACCTAGATTTCTCTTGTTCCTTGTCTGTAACTCTTTTCTCTGACAGGAAGAAATCTGACTCTCATTGACCACAACATATTTTTCTGTTTGTTCAATCCCCCAAAAACACATAGAGCAACTTCAGAACTGCTAAAACATATCACTGTGCAAAACAAGTTTATTAGCTAGAGTACACGTGTGCTACACCCTTTTTGTGCTTAGTCTTACACCATATACTCAAAATTTGTTTCCCAAAGTTACGTAGGTTAACTGTTTCCTTCCCTAACTCCTTCAGTGTGTCTTAGTTATTCTTTTGTTATACAGTTAGGTTTAATCATTACTATTTGTATTACATTTTGGGTTGACCTCCACACCTCAATTGCTTATTTATTTGGGGGCTATGTGAAATATTACCATGTTTCTAAACACCCGAACTAAACAAAAGGGTATATCCAGAGAAGGTAGACTGATGGCTTGCAGTTAATATTATGTTTTCTTTATTTGTTTACTTATTTATTTGTATTTTTCTCTGGTTATTATTTCAGCCCCAAATTCATAGTTAACATTTTTCCTTCTCTGTCCCTCTCTTAGGTAGTTTAGGGAAAGGAACTCTAGGTATAGGTGATATTAAAGATAGATACATGAAGATACGCACAAGGATTTATACAGGCACATATTTATACATTAATAGAAATCGCTTCCTGCTTCAGAATGTTTTTACTCTACAATCTATATTCCAAAGCAATATTTTCACAGCATTCCTACCTGAGATGAAGTCATTCAGAAACTCTGTTAGAAGTCTAGCAGAGGCTGCTGAGAAATTTGAAGAGAACTGTGCCCTAACCCTCCTCCTCCACAAAACATAAGGACACAAGACCAGCTCAGTGACCTTTTCCCCTTACTGATTTTCTGTGTCCTCTTTGAAGCTTTTGGCTGTTCCGAGCACTCTCCTTTTTT
>NW_016107399.1:6836172-6840625 GCF_001604975.1 Cebus imitator | reverse complement strand
TTTTTCTGGCCCTTGCAACACCTTGTATATGTTGCTGCCTTTTCTGTTTTTCCTTCTTCTGTCACTAATATTCCAAATTCTTATTCTCTGCCAGGGAGTATCTTATCTACATTCACTGCCACAAAATCTGAGAAAAATGTACAACAAATGCAAGATCAAAAATCAAAACTTGGGCTGCTGTTTTTATAAATGGCTATTCTGGCTCTTTCCTTTCCCTCCAAACAACTGCTGAACATTTCCCAAAAATAACCAGAACAAATGGTTCAAAGCAAATCACAAACGATTTAGTGAGCGGAAAATCCTCCCCAAAGCCATCTTGATCACAGATACATAGCTGCAGTAAAAGGTCATGAGGAAGTAGAATCCTCAGAAGAGGGCTGGTGTGTGGGCACGCTGGGTCAACAGCCCACTCTGCCTGGGGAGTTAAACCATGCCAGACCAGCCAGGTTGTAAGTCTCACAAATGCACAGAATTGGTCTTTTCTTCTGTGTATCACACAGACCGCAGTATTAAATTTACTTTTATATGAATATCACAGAATATAAAGAAATTGAGGCAAAACAAAGAATTATGAACTTCATAATATTTTTCTGTAAAAAAATTATTCACGCTTCAACAAATCTCTAAAATTGAGGCATAATCTTCTGAGAAGCATTGTGAAGCTGGAGTATAATACTGGAAAAATATTATTTAATGTCTGACAGGATCTAATCATTCTCTACTATGATATGTGAGGAAAACAATTTCACCCAAGATTTTTTTGCTAATTATATTATTTTTACAATTTCAAAATTTAACTCATTTTCTCCTGTTATCTGGTTTTAGTTTCATGGTTGTGTAATTCTAACTCTCTATTTAAATAAAGTCACTAATTTCCACCAGTCCTTGTATCATAGCTTCTCTGTTCTTGACATCGTGGTGGCTAGATTTTGTCAAGAAGCATGTTTTAAGGTGTGCTAATGGGACTTGTCCTCTCTGAGTTCTTATAAGCTTGAAAGCATGTGTCCTGTTTTTTTTGTTTGTTTGTTTGTTTTTTGAGACAGAGTCTTGCTGTGTCGCCCAGACTAGAGTGTAGCAGCATGATCTGGGCTCACTGCAACCTCCGCCTCCTGGGATCAAATTATTCTTCTCCCTGAGCCTCCTGAGTAGCTGAGATTACAGGTACCTACCACCACACCCTGTTAATTTTTGTATTTTTAGTAGAGACAGGATTTTGCCATGTTGGCCAGGCTGGACTTGAACTCTTGACCTCAACTGATCAGCCTACCTTGGCCTCCCAAAGTGCTGATATGATAAGCATGAGCCACCGAACCCAGCCAGCATGTTTCTCTTGACCTGGACAATGCCTCTAGCAATGAAATCTTTAGTTTCACTTTCCTCTTGTAGATACTCCTCTGGTATTGACTGCTGCAGTGGTTAAGTCTGACACCAGCTTCATTTTTCCTTCTTATAAGTGACTTTTATGCCTGTTTTGCTTTAGGGCCTGACTGATTCCACACTTTCTTTCTCTTTGAAGTTCAGTAACTTTACTAAGATGTTTTTCCAAGTTCATACCCTGTGCAGTGTCTCCCGGGATGCAGTGTGTCCTTATGCCCAACACATCTTGCTCCCCACCTTGCATCCTTTCAGACCACCTTTCTGTCTAGTCTTTTCTGCAGGAGCCAACTTGATAAGCTGTGACCTGACAGTATCTTGCCTCAAATAATACTCAAATCCATCTCACTCTGTCCAGGGCTTCTCCAGTGTAAGGGATTTGGGATTCTTGGGGGGACCCTCTAGACTTCATGAGCAACTTTAGAAGTAAAAGGAGGTTAACTTTGTGCAAGGTGGTACCCTTGACTCAGGGGAGAATAGAAAGAGGTGTTGCCCATTTCTCCTTTTGAGTAGTGCAGGGTGCAACAGCAGGGCCTGACTTGGGAAATGCTGACATTAGTTTTCCACTTCCCTCTTATGCTCTTCCCAATCCTTCTCTTCTAATGCCTGGGATTACTTCCCGAAGTAATTATGTGAACATAATACCTTGTCTCAGGCTAGGAAAAACAATTATTTCTAAAATGTTCTTAGATTATAGGTTTGTAACTTTCTGTTTATTCATTTATATATCTATATCTATATCTATATCTATATATATATATATTGCTGCTTCTCTGTAAATATTTTCCTATCTTCACTTTTTTTTCCATTTTATTTATTGAGCTTCCCTTAAGCCTGCCCCGGGTTTCCAAACAGATTTTCTCAAACATCGCATAAATCTCTGAGATTATTTTATTTTTCTCTTTTATTCCTTTTTGGCACTCTGCCAGCCTAATTTTCATTACTTTTAGTAGGTTATTATCTTCTCCTTGATTCCTTGTTTCTCCTATAGGTATGTTTTTTAAACTTTCAAGGAATCACAGTGTATGGAAGGGTGATTAATTGTGTGATGTATGTTCTTCACCTGCTTTTTGCTTATGTTCAGTTCTTATCTATGCATTGTCTCCATGAGAGTTTCTTTCTGCATATCTGTTATTTTTAATGGGTCAACAATTTGCTGGAGTCCAGTGGGGAGGAAAATAGTGAGAATGAGTGATACAGTCTGTGTTTTGGGGCTTATGTTATTTCTCTTTCCTTGGGGGACCATCTCAGCTTGGTTTTCAACATTCAAATAGATCATACAGATCACTGCAAAGCTCTTTCTATACTTGCCTGTGTTGCACATTTGTGGTTTCCTTTCCCCATCCCTTTTTCACCCCTCTCTCTCTTTTTTTTTTAACCTTTGGTAGCCTCTCTAATCCAAGAGAGCAGACCATAGACAGTAGCTTCTTCCCTTATGTTATTTTGTGATATTTTACTGGGTATCTAAAGAGAAAATCTTTGATTTTCTAAGGGCCAGTACCAACCCCTAGAGCTCCTTGCTCTAATTAAAAGATTATATAGGGCTTTTAGATTCCCAAACTAGGGTCTCTACCCAATAATGTCAACATTACCTATAAACTTGTTAGCACTGCAGTTTCTCAAGCTCCACCTGCTAAATGAGAAACTCCAGAGGTAGAAATGAGCAGTCTGTGCCTTTAGGAAACTCCCTAGGTGATTCTGATGCACAACAAAGCTTGAGAAGTGCTCTTTTAAAAGAATCTCCTGTCTAAAGCCAGGACTAAGAAGATTTGTCTCAATTCTGAGTTATCCTAAGTCATTTTAGAGCAAATTACACAAAATTTGGGGTTTAGGATTATGATTTAGGGTTGCAGCTCTTTGTCCTAAGAAGATGGAGGGTATTTTTTTTTTTTCTCTTCGTATTGTTTTCAGTTTGATTTGAGAGAGAAAGCAGGACTAAAAATATACATTTAAGCCCACAATTTATAGTTGGAATTCTAGGTCACTGATCTGAAAGAGCTATATGGAAAAGGATGGTATAGATATAAAATCATGTCATCTGTAAATAGTGACAATTTAACTTCTTTCTTTCCAATCTGTGTGCCTTTTATTTTTATTTTTCTCTTGCCTGATTGCTCTGGGTAGGACTTCCAGTACTACGCTGAATAGGAGTGGTGAAAGTGGACATCCTTGTTTTGTCGCAGTTCTTAGAGGAACATTTTTCAGCTTTTCCCCACTCAATAGGCTATTACCTGTGGATTTCTCATATAGGGTGGCATTTAGTGTGGTGAGCAAATTACATTTGTTCTATACCTAATTTGTGAAGATTTTTAAATTATGAAGGGATGTTGAATTTTGTCAGATGTTTTTTCTACATCTATTGAAATCATATGTCTTTTGACCATTCTATTAATGAGATTTTATTAGTCTGTTTTCACGCTGATGATAAAGACATAACCAAGACTGGGCAATTTACAAAGGAAAGAGGTTTAATGGAGAGCTCACAGTTCCACGTGGCTGGGGAACCCTCACAATCATGGCAGAAGGTAAGGAGGAACAAGTCACATCTTATGTGGTTAGTGGCAGACATAGAGAAAGCTGGTGCAGGCAAACTCCTTGTTTTTAAAAACCATCTGATCTCATGAGACTCATTCACTATCAGGAGAACAGCACGGGAAAGACCCATTCCCATAATTCAATCACCTCCCACCAGGTTCCTCCCAGGACATGTGGGAATTGTGAGAGTTACAATTCAAGATGAGATTTGGATGGGGACACAGAGCCAAACCATGTCAGAGATGTATCATGCTTTTGATTTGTATACATTGCATCATCCTTGCATCCTTGGGATAAATCCTACTTGATCATGGTTACTAACCTTTTTAGTGTGCTGCTGAATTTGAATTCAGGTTGATAGTATTTGGTTGAGAATTTCCGCATCTATTTCATCAGGGATGCTGGCTTGTAGTTTTCTTTTTTTTCTTTGGTTTTATTATTAAGATAATGCTGGCTTCATAGAATGAGTTTTGTAGAATTCTCCAATTCTTTATAAATAGGAAAAATCTGTGTTATAGTGGAGTTTTTTTTTTTTTTTTTTTTT
>NW_016107399.1:6820400-6835927 GCF_001604975.1 Cebus imitator | reverse complement strand
ATATATAAATAAATAAATATATATATGGAAATACTAATTTTTGTATTTTTAGTAGAGATGAGATTTTGCCATGTTGGCCAGGTTGATCTCAAACTCCTGACCTCAGGTGATCTGCTCACCTCGGCCTCCTAAAGTGCTGGGATTACAGGTGGGAGCCACCATGGTGGCCCTGGGCTTTCTTTTGATGGGAGACTTTTATTATGTTGGTGCAAAAGTAACTGACCTTTTTTCCATTAAAAGTAATTGCAGTTTTACTTTTAATGGCAAAAAAATGCAGTTATTTTGCACTAACCTATAAAGTCTTCATTCCTTATTGGCATGTTCAGACATTCTATTCTTTATACTTTTATATATAGACAACCCTAAAGACTCCACCAGAAAAACTTAGAACTAATAAATGAATCTGATAAAGTTTCAAGAAACAAAATCAATATACAAAAGCCGGTAGCATTTTTATATGCTAATAGAAAATTACCTGCCAAAAGTCAAGAAAACAGTCTCATTTGCAATAGCTACAGAAAACCCTGTGAATTAATTTAACCAAGGAAGTAAAAGATCTCTACAATTAAAGTTATAAAACATGGATGAAAAAATGGAGGAAGTACAAAGAAATAAAAAAAATGGCCTTGTTCATGGATTTAAATAATTAATATTATTTAAATGTCCATGGTATCCAAGGTGATTTACATATTCAATGTATAATCCCTATCAAAATACCAATGGCATTCTTCATGGAAGTAGAAAAAAAAATCTAAAATTTGTATAGAACCACAAAAGACCCTGAAAAGCCAAAGCCATATTGAGCAAAGAGAACAAAACTGGAGGCATCACACTATCTGACTTCAAAACATGCTTTAAAACTATAGCAACCAAAACAGTATGGTACTAGCATAGAAACAGACACACAGACTAATGGAACAGAATTAAGAACCCCAAATAAATCCATGCATTTACAGCCAATTAATTTTTTTTTCACAAAAGTGCCAGAAACATATGTTGGGGAAAGAATACTTTTCAATAAATCGTACTGGGAAACTGGATATCCACATGTAGAAGACTGAAACTAGACACTTATCTCTCACCACATTAGGAAAAATCAAAATGGATTACATACTTAAATGTAAAACCTGGAACTGTAAAACTACTAGAAAAAAAACATAGAGGAAGTGCTTCATGATATTGGTATGACTAAGGATTTTTGGATAAGTCATTCAAAGCCCATGCAAGAAATGTAAAAATGGACAAATGGGATTGTATCAAACTAAAAAGCTTCTGCACAACAAACAACAACAACAAAATCAATAGAGTAATGAGACAACCTACAGAATGGGAGAAAATATTCATAACTATATAGTAACTATGTATCTGACAAGGGTTTAATATCCAAACTGTATAAGGAGCTGAATAGCAAAACAAAACAACAAATGAACAAACCCCAAAACAATAAATGGGGAAAAATATACAAATAGTCAATAGGGATATGAAAATAATGCTCAACATCACTAAACATCAGGGAAATGCAAATCAATACCACAATGAGATGTGACCTCTTTCTTGTTAGAATGCCTATTATCTACCCCCTGCTGTGGCTCATGCCTGTAAGCCATGCACTTTGGGAGGCTGAGGCGGGTAGATCATCTGAGGTCAGGAGTTCAAAACCAGCCAGGTCCAAAGGATGAAACCCTATCTCTACTAAAAATACAAAAAAATTAGCCAGACGTGGTGACAGGTGTCTGTAATCCCAGCTACTCAGGAGGCTGAGACAGGAGAATCACTTGAACCTAGGAGGCAGAGGTTGCAGTGAGCCAAGATTGTGCCACTGCACTCCAGCCTGAGCAACAAGAGTGAAACTATGTCTCAAAAAAATAATATATATATGTGGGTGTATATATATATTTATATTTATATTTATAAAATATATATATATATAAATAAATAAATATATATATGGAAATACTAATTTTTGTATTTTTAGTAGAGATGAGATTTTGCCATGTTGGCCAGGTTGATCTCANAAAGAAAGAAAGAAAAAGGAAATAGCTATTATACAAAAGACAAAAAATAAAAAGTGTTGACAAGGCTGTGGAGAAAAGGTAATCCTTAAACACTGTTGGTTGGAATGTAAATTAGTGCATTGAGCCATTATGGAAAATGGTATGGATGTTTATCAAAAAATTAAATATACAACTACCATATGATCTAGAAATCCCACTACTGGGTGTTTATCCAAAGAAAATAAAATTGGTATGTTGAAGACATACCTACACTTCCATGGTTATTGCAGCACTGTTGTCAGAAGCCAAGATAGGGAATCAACATAAATGTCCAGCAATGGATGAATGGTTAAAGAAAATATATACCCAATGGAATAGTATTGCGCTATAAAAACAAATGAAATCCTGTCATTTACAACATGGTTGAATCTGGAGGACATTATAGGAAATAAAATAAGCCAGACACAGAAAGATAAATATTGCATAGTCACACTGACATGTGGACACAAAAAAAGTTGAATTGATGGAACTAGAGAGTATAATGGTAGTTATTAGAGGTTGGGGTGGTTGGGCAGGGGATGAGGAGATGTTGATCAAAGAATACATAATTATAGTTAGATATAATAAATTTTAAGAGGTCTATTGTATAACAAGATGACAATAGTTAATTTGATATTTTGTATTCTTTAAAAACATAAAGAGAGTGGAATGTTAAATGCTTTCACCACAAAAAATGATAACCATGTGAGAGAATGTATTTGCTCGTTAGCTAGATTTAACATTCCACAATGTATGTATATGTCAAAACATCATCTTGTATGTGACAAAAACATATCATTGTTATCTATCAACCTAAAAAAATAGAAGAAAATGAGAGGCTGAGCAGCTAGAGGCCCAGCTTCGTTCCCAGTTCTGCATCTCATTAGTTTATAACCTCTGACAAGCCACTTAACCTCTTCAGGCTCCTCTGGGCCATGTAAACTCCATGTCTTTGAGCAACAGAAATGCTCCTTGTGATTTTCCTCCTTAAGTGTAAGTGCCTCAAAAGATAAGCTTTGTTTTCTTTCCTATAATAGGTCATCACTGGGGAGTGCTCACTGCCATAGCTTTGAAGCCTAAACTAATTCTTAATTTATATTTATTCATGTTCAAAGACAGTGACACCTTCCTTCAGTAAGGGTAATTTATTCAAATGTCAAGTCCCTGTCAAAAACTATAGAGCCCTGGCAAGGCCTGCTTTCCATTTTTCCTGCAGCTCTGGTTCTCTAGGGGAGAGAACTCAGCTGACTCCTGCTAATGCTAGCAAGGGTGAGCTGGAGGCCAAGGTACCATACAATTTGTATGTGATTTCTGACTTTTCCTGTGCCTCATCACATGTAAAATTGAGATAATCATACCCCTTCTTTTTTGGCTAAATGATTGTTGTTAAAAGTTTACCATAGCGCTCAGCTAACCCATAGCAAATATCCTAGCAGGCATATCCAAAAAGAGAAGACTCCTTGCTTCTAGTTATTTCTGGGGACCCCTGCTCCCACATCCAAATGGATTCATTGCTTCCTTCATTTTATTGGTCACTGATTTAATGCCTAGGAAAGTATCACTTGAAGTGGGCCTATTGGCCAACCCATGACTGATTGTTGCCAGTGTGTGATGAGATAATCCTGGAAAGGAATGGTAAACATTTAGAAAGGTGTACAGCAATTTGTTTGACATTGCCATGATATCCAAGCAGGTGGTCAATGGACTGGTCTCATTGAACAGAGGGGATAAGTGAATTTGAGTGTGACTAACTCAGAAAGTGAGTTGCATGTGCCTTGAGTTATATCTTTCATGCCAGCAAGGCATGAAATATATTTTTCAAGCCCAACGCAAAATGAAAATGTAGGCCCCTTGTTCAAAAATTATTCAGAATTTTTAAGATGATAGCAGCAAAGCACTAAACCAACCAAGGGATCCTTCTAAGTGTGGGGAACTATGTGAATACAATGATCTCACACCCATGGAGTGAGACCTGAATGCACTGTAGAATAATGTTATGGCATGACACAATTATTTTAAAGTTGGCTTATCATCTGGAAACTAAATGCATGTAAAAATTTGAGAAAATATAAGCATATGTTTTTATAACTTAACATTTTTACACTCAGCTTACATTTAAATCAAGCCTGGTTTTCAATTTAGCTGAATAGTATCAAGTATAATAAGATAGAAAATATTTGCCATGTTTATTTTTAATTCTCATGTTCAGATTGTACTATAAGTGTCATTGGATTTTTTTTGTCAAGAAAAGACACACCTCTTATGAATGTGGCAGTGGTAGAGAAACAAATGTTGAAAGCAGAAGTTATTTTTAAAAATTGAAGATCCAAAGAGTTTGTACTGATTTGACATACAAGTGTGATCCCTCATGTATTAAGTTCGATTTTGTAACCGTAGTTGAGTTTGAAGCGTGTTATCACAGAGATGTAGTAGCTGTAAAGCAATAAAGCCATCAGAGCAAAAGTACCATTAACATATGAAACTTGAAGAACTAAATTAAAAATCAGACAAACATTTTGAAGAAAGAATATTAAACTAAAAAGCTGACAGATCATATGTTCAAATACTATGCTTGTATATACGTAAGTATATAAGAATATGTGTAAATACTATACTTGTATATTCTAGGCCAGTGTAGGGTTTTTTTTTGTGTTGTTTTGTTTTGTTTTGTTTTGTTTTGTTTTGTTTTGTTTTGTTTTGTGAGACAGAGTCTCACTCTGTCACCAGGTTGGAGTGCAGTAGCACAATCTTGGCTTACTACAACCTCTGCCTCCCGGGTTCAAGCAGTTCTCCTACCTCAGCCTCCCAAGTAGCTGGGACTACAGGTGCATGCCACCACGCTCAGCTAATTTTTGTATTTTTAGTAGAGACAGGGTTTCACCATGTTAGCCAGGATGGTCTCAATCTCTTGACCTCATGATCCACCTGCCTTAGCCTCCCAAAGTGCTGAAATTACAAGCGTGAGCCACCATACCTGGCCTGGCCTGTAGGTTTCTTATAAAGTAAAACTTCATATTGCTAAAATAGACAATCAGTAACAAACCCATGTAGAGCTTTGATGGTTTTGTACTTTATAAGCCAGGGCATCTCTGCAACAACACTCTTCAACTTTAATACATTAATGTGAGAATGTATTAAAGATGGATACTTTGAAATTTGGAATAAATCTGCAACTAGAAAGAACTCAGGTAGAACTCTGCAATGATTCCATTGGTTGATATGTTCAGGAACAAACTACTGATTAGGAAGACAGATTAGTAGAACAAATAAAGCTGGCAAATAATTTTTATTGCATTTTGTCAGATACATAGGCACCACTACCATGACAATTATTTTCACATATGTGCAATTTAATCATGATGTTATAAAGGAAGCACTTGACTTTCAGCTTCATTGCTGACAACTGCAGCTAACTTGTAACTACATAAAACTAGTAACAATTATATCATCTAAAATGTGGTTTGGGAGTTAAGTTTTGTGTAGGAAAATGTTCTGATGGCACAGCTGCAATGATCAAAACATTCTGGGGTCTGTTGAAGATTATGGAGCTTGCACTAGAATGTAAACCAATGCACTAGCTTCTTTACCCAGAAGATGTTGTTATAAATAAAGTGTCTTCTGATCTAAACAGTGTGATTAGTGATATAGTAAAAATTGTGAAATGCTTAGAGACAAATGTGCTAAATTTGAAAATTCTCTTCATTATTATGATAATTAGCTGATAGTAAACAACTCTTGTGTGCTGAGATACAATTGTCATCCAAGGGAAAAGTTATATTGGAACTATTTGAACTACGAAAGGAACTGTTAGTATTTCTCCAAGACAAAAAAAACCAACAACCAAAAACAACTTGTTTCCATCTTCTTAAAGCCATGAATTAAAAATTTATACTTGCTGATTTTTACGGCATTATAAAATATCTTATCTGATAGCTACATTAGTATTGCTAATGATTTCAATAATTCCGTGCAAGAAAAGAACACAATGCACTTTTGAAGCATAAAATTAAAGGACAAAAATGAAAGATAGAAGCTTAGAAAAACAGTTTCTACAGATTATTATGACATTTAATTAATTTCACAATAATTATCAATAGAATAATCATTCTGATATTGCTTGTCTGCAAAAGTTATTTACCTAATAGCTTACGATTTGATAGAATTTTAGATTTTATGTTTCCACAAAAGGAGATACATGCTTAGGAAAGTCATGAACCTGCAATCTATTTCTTTCTTTGAAAAATAATTTAAATTGAACTAGAAATTTTACAATACATTGTTGGAACTGGGTACTGATGGATCGAATTTGAAAATTCATCAACACTTGCTTTATTTGAGTAAACAATAAAAATGACTATCCAGAGCTTGCTAAAATTGCTTTAATATATCTTCTTCCATTCCTGTCAATAAAGCTCTGTGGGTCTGTTTTCTCTACTCTGAGTGTTATAAAAGCAAAACAGAAAAATAATTTAGATGCACATTATCTCATAGAAATAATGCCATTAGATAAGAAAAAGGCAAATTCACTTATCACATTAAAAACATTAAATATTGATATACATACCATGTTTTCAAAGTGTGAATATGGCATTTAATCAGAAGGGCTATTTTACTTAAAACTTAATATTTAATAATAATTGCAATTGACCAAAAATTACAAGTATAATAGAAATTATTTCAATCACTTATCTACACATTTCAGCAATAACTATTAATAATTTTTCTATGTTATGCTTATTCTAATTATATTGTATAGTAATGTTTGTTTGCTGAATCTAATAACAAAAAAATTGTTATTGTTTGGGTTTTTCAATTTCATTTTTAAAATTATTTTTATTGTACTTTACGAAAACATTAATTTGTGATGAATTGGAAATTAATTAAAAAACATTTAGGAAATCTTAAAACTTTTAAAATTTTTTAATTAAGAAATTTTTTCAAAACAGCATTGATTTTGAGGGGAAACTCAAAGCTTCCTTCACTCCATCTTCAGCAATGAGGAACTTTAATGTAGACAAAACAAAGAAATACATGTGGCAAATACTACCATTTGCCTAGCAAAAGTAAGTGCCATCCCTTAATATTTAGCATCAAATTCCCAGTTATATCCTAAGGGGCAATGTGCCCAGTTAAAGCATTATATTTACTAGCCTCTCTGACAACACTAGGTGGCCAATGAAATATAAGCCAAAATTATTTGGTGAGAACCCTGGAAAATCTCCTAAGAATGTATGTGAGCAGGAGGCATGAGCCTCTTTTGGTATTTTCCTCTTTTCCCTGTTTCCTGCTTGGAATAAGGGTCTGATTGGTAGAGCTGCAGTCAACATCAAGAGCTGATCTGGAGGATAATAACTACCGTTTAAAATGGTGTACCAAAAACATAGAAAGAGACAGAGTTTCTGATGGCTAGGGTGATTGTGCCATTGAGATCTTAAAGCAGGTCCGTTCTGAAGTGAGAGGAAATCAGTAAAATAGTACACTTTTGAAATATTTATTTCTTAACTTATAACTTGGTTTTATTTTATCAATGAACCTATAAACTAGTTTCAACCAAAAAATATTTTGAAAAAGTGTATTTTGCTCTAATAAAATAACATCTATCCATATACTTAAAACTAAATTCTAAAAATTCTTAAGTAGGCCAAATGCAGTGGCTCATGCCTGTAAACCCAACTATTGTACATTAAGTTAAAAATTTTTAAAGTGAATATGAAATTTATATAGTTAATGGAAAAATGTGAGTGAATAATTTGAAGTAATATTTCTTAAACCAAATTAAATAATGTAAGGCAAAATAATTCTTTTTCCCTCTCTCTCTCTACACACACACACACACACACACTCTCTCTCTCTCTCTCTCTCTCTCTCTCATATGTATATAATTATGTCTAAATTAAAGCTTCCCATTAAATGAAAGACCCTTAGGAAAAGTTAACAGATGAATGAAATCATAGGAAATTATATTTCTAATGCCAAAAACTAAAATATAATTATTTATAATTTATTAGAAACTCTTCATAATTAACAAGAAGACAAAAATACCAAAAGGTATAAAAACATATTTGACAGAAGAGGAACCCCAAAGGACTAACAAGCACATAAATGAGCTACTCATAATCATGATTAATCAAAGAACACAGACTACATTAGTGAGCTACTACTTATATATATTTAATTGGCAAAAGAAAAATGGGTTGGGAAGGGTTGGAATGCCAAATATTAGAGAGAATGTGGGGATATAGGAACCTTCACTACTACATTGAACACATGACAAAGTCACTCTGCAGCCATTCTGGACAGCAGTCTGACACTATATGCACAAGTCACCAATCTGTACCCCCTATGACATGGCAATTCTGCCTAGCCATATTTGCCAAAGACTACTCAGTCAGGTCAATAAGAGGACATACTGAAGATGTTCAATACTGTGTATTCATGGCGGTGGATATTTGATGATGAGAAGCTCAAAACGCTGTAGGTGTCTGTTTCAGGAGGATGGTTGGTAAAATGTACTGAATGCAAACCATGCAGCAGTTAGAGGTAACCAAGCAGATGCACAGAAAGCAACTTCAACATATAGATATCACTTAATGAAAAAAAAAAAAGAGAGAAACAACATGTGATATAAAAATGATCCCAATACCATTTAGATAAATTAAAAATGCATGCTGTATTAATCCATTTTGATGCAACCTCTGCCTCCCAGGTACATATGATTCTCCTGTCTCAGTCTCCCAAGTAGCTCGGATTAAAGGTATGTGCCACCACGCCTGGCTAATTTTTTTGTATTTAGTAGAGACAGGGTTTCAGCATGTTAGGCTGGTTGAAACTGCTGACCTCAGGTGATTCACCTGCCTTGGCCTCCCAAAGTGCTGGGATTATAGATGTGTACCACCGCACCCAGCTAGGAAAAAGAAGTTTTTAAAAGATAAAAACTTTTTAAGGGAATGAATAAACAATAAACAAAACAAGAAAAGACCCATGAATGGACTCATGATGTTAAAGTACCATGAACTGAGAAAAACAATGAACATTTTTTTTTGAGACAGTGTCTTACTCTATGGCCCAGGCTGGAGGTGGCATAATCTTGGCTCACTGCAAACTCCACCTTCCAGGCTCAAGTGTTCCTTTTACCTCAGCCTCCCAAGTAGCTTGACTACAGGCACCTGCCACCAGGCCTGGCTAATTTTTGTATTTTTTGTAGAGATGGGATTTTACCATGTTGCCCAGGCTGGTCTCAATTCCTGGGCTCAAGTGATCTGCCCACCTCAGCCTCCCAAACTGCTGGGATTATAGTCATGAGCCACCACACTCGGTCAACCGATGTTTTTATATTTGTACGCATCAATGCACCTGAAGTAAAAACAAACAAACAAAAATCTATAAAAGAAAATGGAGAATGAAGAAAGAAAGGATGAGGGGAGAAAGAGAGACAGAGGGAGAGGGCAACACAGGAGCACCAGGGTGTGAATCAGATGAAATGAAAAGGAACTGATGGCATAGACAAGTTCTGCTTCCAGCTGTAGGGCGGGAAGAAAAATTCTTTCTTTCCTTTTCACACAAATCAGGGTAACGTTCCGAATAATGAGTGGGCCACATTCAGTGTGTCTCTACATAGATTTTCTTCTAAGGAACAAGGCCAATTATGAGAAAAACATTTGTCATTTGTAACCTCCAACATCTCGACACCATTCCTGTATTTTAATAGTTCTCCATTGTGTTCATCTTGCCTTTCACAGGAAGATGTCAGAACATTAATTTTCTTAGTTCACTTGCAGCTAGGCTGTAGACATGTGACCTGGTTAATCACTTACACATACCCATTTTAGATTTTAATTTGGTGAGTGTATTAGTTAGAGCTTTTCAGAGAAACAGAAACAATAGTACATATGTGTATACATACATACACATGTATGTAATATATATTTTTAAAAAGAGACAGATTTATTATAAGGAATTGGCAGCAGGGCATGGTGGCTCACGCCTATAATCCCAACACTTTGGGAGGACAAACTAAGCAGACAACTTGAGGTCAGGAGTTAAAGACCAGCCTGGCCAACATGGTGAAACCTGTCTCTAATAAAAATACAAAAATTAACTGATCATGGTGGCATGCACCTGTAATCCCAGTTACTTGGGAGGCTGAGGTGGGAGAATTGCGTGAACCTGGGAGGTGGAGGCTGCAGTGAGCCAAGATCACACCATTGCACTCCAGCCTGGGTGACAGAATAAGACTCCATCTCAAATGAATGAATGAATGAATGAATGAATGAATGAATGGAATTGGCTCATCTAATTATGAAGACTGACACGTTCCAAAATCTGCAGTCAGCAAGCTGGACACCCAGGAGAGCTGACAATATGGTTTCAGTCTGAATGCTGGCTGGCTGGAGACCTAGGAAAAGCCAATATTTCAGTATGAGTGGGAAAGCAGAAAAAAAAAAAAAAAAAAAAACCTATGGCTCAGTTCAAAAGCAGTCAGGTAGGAGGTAGTATGAATTCCTCCTTACTCCTGGGAGGGTAAGTTTTTGTTCTATTCAAGCCTTCATCTGATGGGATGAGGCCCACCCACATTGGGGAAGGGGATCTTCTTTTTACTCAGTCTATTAATTCAAATGTTAATCTCATCTAGAAAACCCTCACAGACATTCCCGAGTAATGTTCCACCAAATGATGGAGCACTCATAGCTCAGTGAAGTTTGCACATAAAATTAAGTGAGCAATGTGAGAAAGAGTATACAGGAGAAATCGAGCACCTTGATGGACACACGGATGGTGGCATCTGCCTCTTTGGGGCTAGCAAGGGAAGACATTCTGGCATCTTATTGCTTATCATGGGCAGACACTATGGCGGTGGTGTTGAGAGATGGCAGCAGCACTACTTTGCTAAAACAGATCCGTAGCATGGTTGAGCATGGTTCCTGGCCAGGCTGCTATGCTCCTAGTTTGGCTCTTCAGCCCTATCTCCTCTAATATTTACAAAGAATGACTGTGAGTGCTCTATCTCCTCTAATATTTACAAATAATGACTTTTTTTTTTCCTTTGTAACTAATAATTCTGATTGATACAAGCCCACAAATAGCACTTTCAGGTCATAACTTTTTGCACTGCACACATGTATATTAATGCAAGGCACTGCACTACACGATGGGAGTACAACACAAAAAGCCTTCCTGCTCTAATGGGCATTTGGGTAGGGCTATGCCAGTTTTCTAGGATAGAAAACCAGATTGGGGTCAGACCATGATAAGCAACAAGTCTATGGACAAAAGCCATGTGCCAAGAATGGTGGAGCAGGAAAATGGAGAGTCTTCCTCCTTAAATCATCACTGAATCATCTTTAAGTGACCATACTACCCTGGATTGCTTTTGTTCAGATATCTTAAGCGGAGGGAGAAAAAAACAACCCCCTTTTCTCTATAGCAGTGGTTCTCAGTCAGGGACTATTTTCCCCCAAAGACACATTTCCATGAGACATTTTTGGTTTGTACAATGAGGGGAGTACTATTGGCATCTAGTGGGCAGAGGCCAAGAATGATGCTAAACATTTCACAATGCACAGAACAGCCTCTCACAACAAGGAATTATCTCGTTCAAAATGTCCATAGTGCTGAAGTTCAGAAACCTTGCTTTATAGCTGTGCTTTGTCAGGTTCTGTGTAACTAACAACAGAGCACAATCATATCTGATACGGATAAGAACTATTGTTATTCTCATTTTACAGATGGGAAAACTAATGTATGGAATTAAGTAACTTGCCTACATCACTGTGGCATAGACAAATCTCTCCTGGACTTATTTCCCTGTCTGTGGCATTATGCATTTACTGGCACATTGCTATCCAGCTAAGGCTATACTTCTCAGACTCCATTTCAGCAAAGGAGAGCCATGTGATCAAGTGCTGGTTGATGGGCTATGACCAGAAACAATGAATACAACTTCTTGGTCATGCCCTTTAATGGTAGAGATATGCCTTCCCTTTCTTCTCACTTCCACTGTCTAGAATGCAGCCACAATAGTGTGAACTGGAGCAGCCTTCTTGGACCAAGAGTTGGAAACAGTATATTGAGGGCAGAAAGGCTATTTGATTTGAAAAAAAGATCCTGCATTCCTGATACTGGTGGAGCTTTCATAAGAGCTCTGGACCATCTACCTGGAATTAATAGTCCAAAGCACCTCACCCAGAATTTTACATGTTATATAAACTAATATCTAACTTGTTTAAGGCACTGATATTTTGAATCCCTTTGTTATAGAAGCCATGCCTGTATACTAATACAGACACACAGTTGCCAAATGGAGGACTGGAATTCAAACCCAAGTGCACCTTCATGTACATGGTACCCATGCCCTCAACCACTTGAACTTTATAGAACCCATTGTGTTTCTTTGTCTTCCTCCTTCCCGTATCATTACCCTATCCCTCCCACAATAACATCTCTTTATTACCTGATTTAGGCAGTCCAACAAATCTATTGCCTCTCCTTTTTCCTCACTCCAGAGCTGCACAGAGTAAACTCTAACTATTCCTATAGGAGCAACGTCAGAAATTCTAAAGAATTCTTTCTTTATTGACTTTATCAGCTATTGTTCTAGAAGTAGTGCCTGTAAAATGAAGCTGTTAGACTGAATGATATCCAGGAACTATTTAGGACCCACAATATTCTCATCTTCTCAGGTAATTTCTTCTTACTGTCATAGGCAGAGGAGATGCAAAAAAAAAAAGTCATACACGTATGTGTCACTCCTTAGCTAAGTGAAACCTACAGGCCATTTCAGATTCATATGTCATGCTATGCATACTTCCCCAGAGGAGAGGATATATTTTATTTTAAATACATAATTTAGGACCTACACCTGAAAATATGACTGATGGGCTTCCCTTTCACAAGCCAAAACTATTTCCAAAGACAATGTGTCTCATATTTCCCAGAGGAAGAGGTGAAGCAGGCTAAAATGAGTTAGAGTTCGGATGGGAAACGGGGTGTGAAAGACCTTTTTCACAGCAGGTTTTTACTTTAAAGGAATATATATGTTTTAGAAAGTCAGTGACCCAAAGAATTATCCTCCAAGGTCTTTATTATTTTCAAGGCAAAGGCATATATTATCTGTGTATAAAAGACTGGAGAGAAGAAAACTAAGGTCTCAGGATGAAAAATCCTGAGAAAGGTCATACCATGTCACAGCAGTGCGGTGCAGGTTTCTTGGGAGCTGGATTCAGGTTTACACAATTTAGATATTAACTGGTATATTTCATATATCAGTAATATGTATTAGGCATTTAATGTAAGAGCAACATTGTTAGTTTTAGATCCAACCTTAGGAAAGAGAAGCATCAAGCAATGTGATTTTCTTTACACAAAGGTCAGTGTAGACCTCATTTTGATGAGTTCCCCAATGCAATTCCAGGTTGGTATTCTATTTAGGATGCTTTTGGTTTCAGGAAGCAGAAAAAAATGCAACTATGAGTGGCTTAAATGTTAAGTAATGTTGAGGTTCTCACATGACAGGAAATCATAAGGTAGGACAGTTCTGAAGTTGACCTATTCAAAACTCAGGGAGGTCATCAGGAACCAGATGCATCTGTCTCTCCCCTCTGCCATCTCAGCATACTGACACTCCTTGTGGACCCAAGATGGTTAAAGCAGATTAAAAGACGAAATGCTGATGACAGCATGGAGACAGACATGCCACAACCTCTCACTGTGTCCTTGTTAAAAAAACAGGATGCACCATGGTAGACTTTCCCTTAAATGTTACCAGCAAAATTGGTTTTACATGTCTATTCCTAAATGAGGTCTTAGAAAGGGGACTAGGATTACTATTTTAGACTAATACAGATTCCCTTTTGGATCAGGGAAGCTCAACTTTCTCTAAAACACAAGGCCACCAAATATCTAACAAAAGGAACTATATTTTTAGTAAAGCCAAAGAGGAAGATTGGCTATCAGATAGGGAACGAATGATGTTCTTTCAGTCTTAAATACTTTCAAGGCAAAGGCATACATGGAGAGAGGTTTATAACATCTTCATATAAAATACTGAACAGAAACAGTTTAAAGATGCATAACAACTTGGAGTGAATTGAAAGTGGCAAGTGGGTGCTACCAGCAAATAGTCATGAACACAAAGTCAACATTACAGTGTAAGCATAAGAGAAGGTAGGTTAAATAATAATAATAATAAACCTGTGGTATTGTAAAGTGAGAACCAGATTGGAAGTCAGAATTGGAAGTGCCCAAGTTCTGCCCCTTGCTGGTGTTATGGCCTTGGGCATACATAAATTTCCTTAACTTTAGTTAATTGGTTTGTAAAAATACACAAGGTTGTTTACCTCTAAGGGTGTTTCTGAGAGCCAAATGAGGTAATGCAGTTATTTATTCAAGTATTACTTAATAAGTACTTTGTATTATGACACAATCTTTGCCCTAAAGAGTCACAGCTTAAACGACCAATGCAAGAAGGAAAGTGGCAATGATAAAACATTGTTCAAACAGGACTGAACATTTTAGGCTGTGGGAAAACAGAAGAGAGCCTCCTTACTAAATCATGGTGTGTCCAGAAAGGAGTCCCAGAGAAAATAACATCTGATCTGAGAAAAGAGAGAATAGGAGCAGAAGTTAAGTAGGTGAAGGAAGGGCAATTCAGGCAAAGAAAGGGGCATAGAGAGAGATGCAGGGAAGCCATGAGCCCCACACGTTGGTGCGCTAGAACACATGGATCCATGAGCCCCACATTGGGCACCAGAATGTAAAAAGTCAGCCCTACATCACCGAGTTCGGTGGTGACAAAGGAATTAGAAAAAGGCAGATTAAAAGTGGGACCGGGGGCCATCACTTTATTACTCTGGAAGAAACAGTGAAGGCCCTGAGCTCTGATCATCCACACTATTTATTGATTGCAATCACTTTGATCTGTAGGGTATGGGTGAAGTGATGGTGGTGTGAATCAGTGAGCCGGAAGTAAATCAGTGAGCCGGAACTGGTTTATCATCCTAAGGACTGATAACAGTGGTGGTTTGGGAGTTTTACAAAACAAGAACATGTGGTTATCTATAGCTTATTATCTATGTGCAGCTGATGGAATGCGGGCCTTACAAGGAGCCTACAAGTCTGGCTATGTCATAGTGCTACAAAGGGGTTTTATGTCCTTGAGCACAATGTTTATGGTAAGAGAGCCCAGGCCACCCTGCACAGGAACATGAGGCATGGAGAGGCCTTCCTCCTGGGAGACTTCCTGCAGCCTTCTGCAGTTTGCTGTTCCTTGTTTATATGTTACTCTTAACCAATTTATGTAGGCAGTCTGTAAGTCCTTTCTCCTTTGCAGCTGTTCCCAACAGAAAGACAGAGTAGTTTAGAAACCTGTTAGTAAGTCCAATATAACTGCATTTGAGAAGGTAGCATTAGTTTGGGGAAATCATTAAAGATAAGACCAGAGAAGTTCAGCACAGATCAAAGAGTGATAAGCACTTTTCTTTCTCTCTCTCTCTCTCT
>NW_016107399.1:6801531-6820119 GCF_001604975.1 Cebus imitator | reverse complement strand
GCTTATGTGATCCTCCCACCTCAGCCTCCCAGGTAACTGCAGCTACAGGCACACACTACTATGCCTGGCTACTTTTTTGTATTTTTTGTAGAGACAGGGTTTCACCCTGTTGCTCAGATTGGCCTTGAACACCTGGGCTCAAACAATCTACCCGCCTCTGCCTAGGGTTGCAGACATGAACCACCACACCCAGCTGTGATAAGCATTTTAAACTCCTTTATTAGGGGGTTCAAAATTTATTCTATTTGGCTTATAGAGTCATCTAAAAAGGATTTTAAAAAGCAATTGCATTATAATTTTTTCTCTTTAGAAAGATGACTCTGATTTTCTGGCAGAGCTTATTTCCTTGTTATATAACATGTATTTTTCTCATAGTTTTTAAATAGTGGAACTAGTTATTTTTAGTTAAATCCACAGGCACTTGAAATAAGCCCCACATCTGCCAATCTTTCATAGATAAGTGTGGCAGTGGGACTAAGTAATATCTGATGAGCTGTAAGCAGAAGATACATATGTTTAACTTCTAGGAAGTTACCCCTTCTTTGTCATTTTCCCCATCCTGCTAGTTGACACAATGGTTGTGACTGCCATTGTTCAATCAAATGTTTCGGAACCCATAGAAAAATTCACATGCTAAAGATAGCAAAGTAGCAAGATAGAACAAGCTTGGATCTGTGCCAAGGAACTCCACTTTTAACCCTGGACCCACCTAGCTTCAGACTTCTTTTGCATGAGAGAAAAATAAATTTCTATCTTGTTTATTTTTATTTTATTTCTTAAATAGCCAGACCTTAATTGATAAAGAATGCATTGTGCAAAGTGAATTGAATGGCAGCAAAATTGCACATCCCAGTTAGAAAATGATATAAGTAAAAAATGGTAGCTACTTGAAGTAAGAAAGTGACAGCATTCACAGAGGTTAGGATTCATGGCATGTGGGGGATAACGAAGAATGATGATACTATTGATATTTGAGGTTAGCAATTCTTTGTTGCAGGGGGATATACACAGTATGTGCACAGTATGATGTTTTACAGTATGATGTTTTGCAGTATCTCTAACCTCTGCCCACTAGATGCCACTACTACCCCCCTCCTAGTCATAACAGTAAAAAATGACTCCAAAGAAAGCCAAATGTACCCTTGGGAATAAAATCACCCCTGGTTGAGAATCACTGATATATGAGAAATTTTAATGTTGGTAATTGAGACACTTGCATGGCACCCCTCTGGCCTTAAGAATTGTTTTCAGGAAGTGGCACATAACACATAATTCACACCAAGAAAATGTGAAAGGAAATTTCTGAGACTTTGTAAAAAAAAGTTTCTGTGCTTACAAAAGACCCATTAGAAGGGATGGCTTTCCGTCTTCTGAATACTGTTTGTGTGCCAAAGTGAAGTCTGGACCACCTGCAGCCATGTTGCACCCAGTTGATTCATGTAGGAGACCAGACCTGGAGCCACAGGGTGGAAGGATGTCTGATCAGTGTTCTACCCATGGCATTCCAATTAAGTGAGCCAAAATTTCCTTCATAATTTAATCCAGTTTGACTTGAGTTTTCTTGTACGCATAGCCAGACATCTAACCTACCCAGTGACTTTGGCAAGATCAGTTCCAGTAGCAGCAGAAGCCATACTGTCATAGCTTGAGGATTAAATGAAAAGTGAAGAGTAAGAGTAGGGTGACTATAGTTACAAATAACTTATTGTGTATTTCCAAGAATAAGTAAAAGAGAAGATTTGGAATGTTCCCAACACAAAAAGTGATAAATATTTGAGGTAATCGATATCTCGGCTACCCTGATTTGATCATTACATTTTGTATGCATGTATCAAAATGCCATGTGTACCCTGTAAGTATGTAAAACTATTACATATCTGTTTTACAAAAGTTTAGCAGTGAAAGAAGGATACATATAAGGCAGAAGATGGGGGTGGAGTTTGACAGAGGCTTGTTTATTTAAATATGTGGAGGACTTGAGCCTGTTTAAATGGTAATGGGAAGGGATCAGTAAAAAAATAAAAAAGGTTACAAATAGAGCAAGGATGAGAAAAAATTCAGTACTGCAAAGTCCCTGAGGCAGGGGTAGGAGGGAGGGGAAAAAGGATGAAACTCCAGGACAGGTAGAATGACTCATCGCAGGTCAACGGAAGAACATTTCTCCCATGCCGACATCATGGATGAAAAAGAAGATGCAGATAAATTTGTAGTATAGATGCAAGATGGTAGAAAAGTTATTTTTTTAAATCATTTCAATTTTTCTATAGAGTAGCAGGGAAAAGGGGAAGAGTATGTAGATCAAATGCATGGGGAAATTCTCAGAAATTCTAAGGAACTGTCCAAATATAAGATGCTCTACTTAATTTACTTGTATTGGAGCTGTTAGCAGATGACTGGCATCACAACTATTGGACAAAATAAGTTCTTATCATTCTCCACTCTGTAGAAGGTGCTCTAGAGACAGGTTAAAATAGAGGTGCTTGAGATGAACATCAACCCAGTGCTTTACATACTGAGAGGTTGCAAAGGTCAAAGGGGGCTCCCAAAACTCAGAGCTGCTTCCTCTTGATGACCTATGTTACCCATTCTAAGCCCTTCTCCCCAGATGGAGTTCAGAGCTGGGGCACTCCTTACAGCTATTGTTCATCAAACAAATGTGAGAAATGGCTGTTTAAAGTCCATTTTAACATGGCTTTCCTCTCAAACCTCTTGTCTGAACTTTAATAATAGAATGTTTGGAAATCATTAGGTAGTTGCCTTGACTTGTTTAATGCGATGGCCATAGACATTTCATCGAGCTGACATAGGATTTATGTCTCAATAACACAATAACATTTAGTGAGCACCTTGGTTTCAGAATGATTTATGTCTGATCTACAATTGGAGAATGATTTACACTTAAGTGAGGGGCAGAGCTATGAGAGACTCTGCTAAGACACCCTGTATCCTGTTGCTTACCTGCTTGCTTTCCACTAGAGGTGAAGGGGAGACGGCAATATTCACTCCCTGACGTATTTCCTTTATAGTTTTTCATTAGAAAAAAATAGAAGTCTGAATTTGCCAGCTTTTCTCTGTAAAATGTTTCCAATTACTCTGGTTCCCATTAGTTCTTTCTGTAAATTCCAAATTGTTCTTGGACAACACCAGGATGAAAGCAGTCACAGGAACTAGACACCAGACAAGACTCCAGTCTTCCCACCACTAATCTGGCCCTACTGAAGAAGACCTTGGCAACCGCCAAGTTTTGCATCTCTACTTGTAGATCACCTCAGTGCCAAGGTCATTGGATGTTTTTCTCAAGCCTGTGTTGATAGCCACAACAAATAAACCAGTAGGTCCTCAGGATGCTAGGGAGGTCACAGTCAAATGGGATGGCCTCCTGGAAACTAAGAGGCAGAAAAAGCCCCAGGGGTGGCTCAGAGCGTGGCTGCATGCCTGAGACAGCATCCTGGTTGCACTGTTACCTACCTCTGCAACACTGGCTTGTTGCCTCATCTGCTTGTGCCTCTATTACCTCATCTATAAATTGAGACAGTAGTACCTAATTCAGGGAGTTGTTCTGAGAAAATGTGACTAAGAATATCCAAAATGCCAATAGTGGGATAGTTAGAAAAAAGAAACAAGTAGAGACAGGAAATGAACAATCATCTTGAATACCAAAAAAAGAATTGGACTTATAGTTAGAATGCTGGTTTTAAATTCCAACTCTGTTTTTCGTTAGCTATACAAATGATAACTGATATGCCATGCAACCATTATGAGAAATACATAAAAAATAATTTGTGAAAACACCTAATAATTCACAGATATTGAATGTATATGCGTTTTCTTCCTTCTTTCCAAGCAAGCAAGTAGGTGGATGAGTTTAAATCTTGATTACCAAAGTGTTAGTTCCTAAGGATAATGTCTGATTTGCAGGGTAAGGCTGCCCATGGACAAATTTGTGGAGCAAAGATGGTTTCCTCTAGCACCTTCCCACTTTTCCTCCTGGATCTTTTTATTCAGTCAGGAGCACCTACTTCCTGATTCCACACAGATTTGTCTTTTCTTTTCTTTTCTTTTTTTTTTAATTATGCTTTAAGTTCTGGGGTACATGTGCAGAATGTGCAGGTTTGTTACATAGGTATACATGTGCCATGGTGGTTTGCTGCATCCATCACCCTGTCATCTACATTAGGTATTTCTCCTAATGCTACCCCTCCCCTAACTCCTACCCCCTGCTATCCCTTCCCTATCCCCCGACCCCTTGACATGCCCAGTGTATGATGTTCCCCTCCCTGTGTCCATGTGTTCTCATTGTTCAACACCCACTTATGAGTGATTACATGCAGTGTTTGGTTTTCTATGCTTGTGTGAGTTTGTAGAGAATGATGGTTTCCAGCTTCATCCATGTTCCCACAAAGGACATGAACTCATCCTTTTTTATGGCTGCATAGTATTCCATGGTGTATATGTGCCGCATCTTCCTTGTCCAGTCTATCATCGATGGGCATTTGGGTTGGTTCCAGGTCTTTGCTATTGTAAACAGTGCCACAATGAACATACGTGTGCATGTGTCTTTATAATAGAATGATTTATAATTCTTTGGATGTATACCCAGTAATGGGATTGCTGGGTCAAATGGAATTTCTATTTCTGGGTCCTTGAGGAATTGCCACATTGTCTTCCATAATGGTGAACTAATTTACACTCCCACGAACAGTGTAAAAGCGTTCCTATTTCTCCACATCCTCTCCAGCATCTGTTGTCTCCTGATTTTTAATGATCACCATTCTAACTGGTGTGAGATGGTATCTCAATGTGGTTTTGATTTGCATTCCTCTGATGACCAGGGATGATGATCTTTTTCTTATATGTTTGTTGGCTGCATAAATGTCTTCTTTTGAGAAGTGTCTATGCCTTTTCAAAGTGTTGTCATAGGTAAAAAGCAATACTTAAGTTATTGACAAATAATGGTAAAAAAAAATTGTAAAAACCAAGGGTACTAGAATTTTAATACAAAAACTCCAAGATACTAAGAAAAACTGTAGAGTCTCACAGGGCACTATAATTACAAGCATGACATTTTAAAAGGAATTTTTGGATGCAAGCCCGTTCCAGCATTTCCATCTTTTCCACAATATAATGTGGTCAGATAGTCTGAGATTTCTACGTTTTCCACATCCTTTTCTTTTTGCCCAAGCCAGTTCTCACCAATCTGCTCTTTCCTTTTTTTCTGTTTGTTTTGTTTTTGAGACAGAGTCTCACTCTGTTGCCTAGGCTGGAGTGCAATGGCATGATCACGGTTTAATGCAGACTTGATCTCACCTCAACTTCCCAAGTAGCTGGGACTACAGGCACCCACCACCACATTCAACTAATTTTATATATTTTGTAGATACAGGATCTTTTTATGTTGCCTAGGCTCGTCTCAAACTCCAGACCCCAAGCAATGTTCCTGGCTTGGCCTTCCAAAGTGTTGGAATTACAGGTATGAGCCACTCTGTGGGACCCAACCTGCTCTTTTCTTTTGTGGTCCTAACACCCCTAGTCTTTTTGTAACAGTTTCTATCCTTCACTATATTGTCACTAAGCCATTCTAAGGGCTCTCACCCTGGACTGAAAGAAAGGATGATGAGTTCATATTGTCATAGTTTTTTTTTTTTTTTTTTCTTCTTTTTCCTCTGCTACACATTCATTACCATGAAAATAAATGCCCAGACTGGTTCAAATTTCTCACAATGCAAAGCATCAGGATTCTTGGTGCTTTCTATTACTAGTTTAAGAAAAATCTGTACAAGCTGTTGAACTTGAATTTCATTCATGAATTTGTTTTCTAAGCAGTAAGGAAATAGGAAGTGAAAACATACAATTTTCTTTTTTTTTTCCATTTATTTATTTTATTGCATTTTAGGTTTTGGGGTACATGTGAAGAACATGCAAGATTGCTGCATACGTACACACATGGCAGTGTGATCTGCTGCCTTCCTCCCTATCACCCACATCTGGCATCTCTCCCCCTGCCATCTTCCCCCAACTCCCCACCCCCCACCGTCCCTCCCCTATTTCCCCCCAACTGACCCCAGTGACTAGTACTCCCCTCCCTGTGTCCATGTGTTCTCATTGTTCAACACCCGCCTATGAGTGAGAACATGCGGAAAACACACAATTTTCAAAAAATGGCTCGAAGTTGCCCAATCATTCTTTCTCAAACTTTGTTTCCCTTGTATCTGAGGAAAAGTAAATAAATTATAACTGATTTACTTTAAGAAAAATGTTTGAAGGTAAGAAACATAGATTAATAAATAGATCCAGAGTTGCACTCTTTCTTCAATTTGATTCTGCAAGTAGTTACTTACTACATACCTGAATGTTGCTAGGTGTTGTCCAGGACACAGCTTAGATCCGGCCCCTGCTCTTTGAGACAGCATACTCTCTGCATATACAATATTTGAGTTTACCAGACTATATTCCAATTACCTGTCTAGGTTGTCCATCTGTCTCCATTAGTCAGTGAGCTATTCCAAGGCAGGAGTGTGACTTAGTTATCTTTGTGATTCAGATGTCTTCTATCCTCTGTTGACACCTCAAATCGATTTTGATGCAGATTTCAATACTACTTCAATACTACTTAATAAATATTCCCCAGGAAAAGAAGAAAAAAGTACCAAAAACATTCTTGAACAACAGAGATTTTGGTGAAGTTTTCATAAGATAGATTATGTTGGGGGTTTAAATGATAAACCCCACAACAACTTCTTAGAGCTTTCTATCAGATATGAGTTTTCTCCATATTCTCCTTGTCTGCTCAGTCAATGCAGTAGTTATGTTAGTTCAGCAGGCAAAGTAAATGAGGCCTGAAATCCAGTCCTTGCCACCCTTTCCAGGCAAATAGCCCAAGTGTGGGCTGTAGCCACCCAGAAGCACCAACTTCTTTTTCCCTGCATGTAGGCACCGTCTGCTTTGCAAACCATGTGCCCCTAGGAGCTACTTCTCACCTGAACAAGAACTTTTATGTTCTACTTCCTATAAAGCTCCGATGAGTTAGAGGCCCTAATTCTTCTCCGCCCTCTGAAATTGCATTTGTCCTTTTCATGATGTTCAGCCCCTTTCTTGCCCTCACACCCACCCCCTCTGCTACCCTGTAGCCAGGCCACAGTGAGATTACCAATTAAGAATGGATTTGTATGTGTGTATTTGATTCTCTGGAGTCCTAACAACACCAGGCACGTAGTAGGCTCTCAGTACATGTATGCTAAACTGAACCTCATTTAGAATAAAATTTTTAAAAGAAACAAGTATAAAACATTACTAGACCAATGCCAAAAGAACATTAGAGATAACAAATGCAAAGTATTCTTAAAATAGAAAGTGATATCACTTTTAAGCGTCCTTACATTATGTCACTAGGAAATAATGTGTCTTGGCCAAATTTGCTACAGTATCAACATAATTCTTACTAATGTCTAGTTTTATCATGTGAACAATTTATCTTTTTTAATAGAAAAATCTGTAAAAATAATCTCTTCTTAACTGCCAATAAAATTTAATTCAGGGCAATAGAAAATGGAGAAAGTTTGTTCTCCATTAGTGAAATGTTTACATTATAAAACGTCTTCAGAGAAATACATTTTTGTTACCTCCAATTACTGGGTGACATCTAATTAGGAAAACAAAATTTTGCCAAATGGAGGAACTTTAGTAATCTGTTTTAGTGAGTACATAAAAGTTTATGATTAAAATATGAATTACTGGATCGCAAATAGATCTTTCCAGAATTAGGAAATGTTCTCTCTTGTAAGTTAAATATCTCTCTTTCTTCTATTTTTATTAAAAGTAATAATCATTCAGTAAATTACCTGTAAATAATTTAAGGAGTCATTTTTTATAAATATTGAGGTTTCAGAGTTCATTTTACTTTTATTTTTTAAGTGCTGCTGGGTACGTAGGATTATTATTCCTCCTGTTACAACCTCCTACCCATTGTCTCACTTTCCAAAATCCTCACACACATAGACACTATTTTTCCTTCCAAGAAATCCTCAGGGACGAGAATATAGAAGTACCACTAATAAATGTGGTCAGGGCTCATAAATAAAAGAGTTAAATTTCAGTTACCTGGAAATACCTACATTCTGCCAAGGCTGCAATCATTCTCTCACTTATAAATTCTAAGTTTAAATTAAATCAAATCCCAGCCTTTCTTGGTTCCAACTCTTCCCTTTTGGCAAAGCTTGTATTCTTGGTTCAAAGAAGGAAAGACTTTCTTTTTTTTAAGGGGCTCAAGTCTTCTTGGACATTGAATGACTTTTACAGAGCACTATTTTGTTGTTTAAAAGAATAAAAAACAGCTGGGTTACATTTTCCTTGAAATGCACACTTAGTTAAAAATTAAACATACAAAAAATTAAAAGCACTAGAGAAAAACACTTTTTGGTTTTGCCAAGACCCAAACCATTTAGGAGGAAGATGGGATAAGAGAGAAGAAAAAAGAATGGTTTGGAATGTGTTGCCAAACCCATTCCCCCTCCTGTGGCACCGAAGTTCAGTAAGCCCAAAATAAAGTGGTGCAAGACACAGAATTAGTTTGAATTGGTTCTGGAAACAGTTATGGGTCTGGTAAGCATGAAGGGATTTAATAAATATTTCTCATCTCTGTTCTCTTCTAGCCCAAGAATAGTTGCAGTCACTTTTTTCTTACTAGTTTCTGAATTTTGCCAAACTCTATTGGATAGAAGTTTCGTAAACAGAGGAATTCAATTTAAGTAGAAAACTACATTCTAGTCACTTAAGTTCCTTGAAACATGTTTGTACTACAAATAGTAAATAAATAATAAAAGTGATTCCGGGGTATGAAAAGTTGCTATCTCCTGCCAACTTGCTTTCATCACTCAATAGAAAGACAAAAAGTCAACCTTGCCCTAAAATTGTAGGTAAAATGGGCCCATATGTGGTTATGTTGACTTAAATTCAATTTCGCAAATACTACTTAGCACCTACTATGTTAAAATCACAGAACTATGTGCTATAAGTGGATTAAAAATATAAGCAAGGAGCTAAAAAACAGATAGAGGAAAGAGAAGGGAAGGGAAAAACTAAAAAACAAAGAATAGAACCAGAAAACAAAAATCTTCTATTTTTCAACATAAAAGTGTTTTATCCAATTCAAAAGTTCTTAAGATGCAAAACTTTAGGAAATTATCCTTTTTCTAAAGTAGTTTTTAGTTTGGAGTACAGAAATATATATCCAAAACTTGCATTAAAAGTATCATATAATTATTTAATGATTCCAGAAACAAAATGTTTCAAAATGACTGAATTTGGAGTGATTAATTGTGCTTTATTTGAATCCCTTTAGAATTTCCAGAACCAAGTTAACCAACAAGAAAAATATTTATATGGTTTCATACATTTGTTACGCAGTATTCTAACAGCCTCATGCCAGTGTTGGCAAAATTGAGAAAAGCTAATCTGTACTTGCAGTTTTTCATCTTTTCAGATTTCTTTCTACCCCCAACACAACCCAATAGATTCAACTTTCTTATGACACTTTCATGCTGCCTGTATTTTTCCACTGAAAGGTAATCTGATATGTTAATCAACATTAAGGCAACATTGTTTTACATTTTCCTGTCTTTCTACTTTTAAAGAAGATACTTGAGAGAGGGCTTAAATAACCCAGAAAGATTGTTTCCTCTCAGGAGTTGTAAGTAGCCTAGTATAGTAGGAGCTATCAGAAGGCCCAGGGTTGCAGTGAGATGATGATGATTTGACAGCAGCAGGGCTAAGAGAGGTGGCTCATCATGGCTAAATATTGTGGTCTTCAGTCAATTTTCAGGCACACGATTAGCACTGGGAACCAACATGACAGAGCAGGAGTCTTGCAGATGAATAGGACCCAGCAAGGAATCCTGGCCCCAGACTATATTCTGATCCTGGAAAACCAGACTGACTTGCAGACAATATCCAGGGTGGATATTTAGCTACCCAGCCCTAGCCACTGGTTTGAGTTCAGGGGAGGAACCCTACTGACTAGAGAAGAAAAAGGCAGAAGCTGAAGAAAAGACCTGGAAAAACTAGAGAGCTTCTCAGAAGGGGCCCCAGGATGAAAACTCCAGTGTGGACTGGGACAGTGATAAATTTCCTGGTGGATATTTCCTAGGAGGGTGTGATGAAGAGTGAGGTACTAGTATAGACTCAGGATCAAAAACAAGAACCTCAGGCTCCCAAAGCTGCACCCTCTCTAGGAAGTAACTGCAGGAAAGAGCTCAGAACCCAGAACAAATGGTGGGAACTCCTTTGACCAACCCTGGAACTGCCTGAGTCAAGTTAGTTCAAGAGTAGAATCTGCAGCCATGGAAAGACACAGAAAGCAAAGCTAGAAAGAGGTGTGAGGAGCTGGCGGAAATGGATCCCTTTCCTAGTGGGAGAAATATACCAAGGATGAAGGAAGGGGCTTCCTTTGGTGGTCAAAGGGTGCTTCTATTTCTCCTTTTGATTAGACATTTAGCTTCGGGATAATGCTAATTTTGAAGTCTGATACTGTACTTCCTTTCTTCCTTCCAGCAGAAGACCCTGGCAATGGATTATCTGAGCTTCAACCTTAAAAATTTAATACAATAGGATTCACATACTTTCTAACAAGGGCATTACAAATGTTATAAAGTGGGAGATCTCCAAAAATTCCAGTAGGATAAAAATTTCATTTTTGCAAAAGCTGATGAAACTTGGTAACAGAGTCATAGGAAATAAGAGTTTCCTGGGTAAACTTAGGATAATAAAACATCCATTAGGGGCCATGCCTGTCATTCCATTATTACCTTTAAAACACTGGGACTGGTCCTTTTGAGACTGGGCTGGACAGGATAATCCCATACATGAAGAAACTGCTAACATGGTGGCAGTGGATGGCTCTACATATAATCTCACATTGCCTTGCCCAGCTCAGACATTGTCTTGCTAAGGACCCCATTCTACTCTGTCCACCGTCTCTGGCTAATGTCTGCCCCCATCTAGCCCCTGCTTTTATCTTTCCTTCCTCCGTAGTCCTTCTAGAAATGGCCTGCCTCCCAGACTCCCTACCACGCAGCCCAGTACTATCACAGCCACCACACTGACCTCATCCCAGAGATTCCTTAGGTCCAGCATCTTCCTTTGTTCTATGACAGTACCTAATAGTACTTAGCACTATTTAAAGGTATTCTAAATTTAAGTATTAAAAAGATTCTTAAAACTCTTATTACATTTAACTCAATTCTGGTTGCAATCTTCTTTTTCCTAAGAGTGAATACTAGTAGAATTTTACAAATTATCCTGTCTTTAATATATTGAAAAAGCTTCTGAGATATATCTGGGGTCAGAAGTCCTAGAGCCATGGGGAGCAAGGCAAAAACCAATGATGCTACCTGTGTTGTGTGGGCAAGTCAGTGAGATTAATAAAGCCTCCCATGCTGTATTCTATGGGTTGTTACAAGGATCAGATTGAAATAACAAAAAAAGTGAACAAAATAATTTTTTCAAGCTTCATAGTAGCGTAAACCTAAACATCATCTAAAAATGCATTTTTGTAGGACACCTGTTTTACAAGGGACTGGGTAAGTGAGATATCACTATGTTTGAGTCTGTTTTATAAACAATTTGGGACTTTTAAGAGAACCCTCTGAGCTTCTCTAGCAAGGCTGAACCTGGCCACGAGCCACTCCTGGTGTAGGCTGGAATGCTGAAACCCTCTTTATAGCAAATATTGTTTTATAACCCAAACCTCAGCCAGTCTTCTGCATGACCGTTCATTGCTGTTGCTACTGCTGGTTAGCTTACAGGTTTTCAAAAAAGAACTGTTTCCTATTTTTCATATCAAGAGATTTGAGAACCCCTCCTCCCTGCCTCTCCTCTGAGTCTTCACCTCCTTTGCCTACCCTGTACCGCCCCCATCAACAGGAATGTGTCACTGTAAGCACCCAATAAAGAAAGCAACATGTGTCCTTCAAAAACAGGTTTACCAGCATGAAACAGTACAATCAGAGCAGAAAAGCATCCTTTTCAAGTGTATAGTAAACGTGTCCCTATTTTTCAAAGAACCGGATGGGGCCGTGGTTCTTCCAGGACCACTTTCCTCAAAATATTTCGTGCTTTGATAGGTTGGTGCTTGTCTCCAGTAGAAACTGTTGATAGTCACGGGATATTCCTCCTACCTCTTAACATGTTTGTAAGTAAGAAGTTGCCAAAATCAAACTATTTTTTAGGGCCCCCAAAAATATACTCCAACTTTTCCCACATCCCAAGTTAGAATGATCAATGTAGGGTTTGCAAAGAAGGTAGCTAATTACAGGCTTTGAGGCTTTGGCCTGGCATCTACTTGAGAGCACAAAATATTTGAAGTTAATGTGCCCAGGGAGTGTAAAATTTTAAAATATTTTTGAAAAGAGCTGTTAATATACTGTGCATTTCATGCCCATCCCCCTTTCGACCATCATCCTAAGGACAGGGGCACTTTGGAGAGTTTGATATGTGTCCATTGGAGCCCAGGATATTTAGTGGACTGGCATTCAGCTTATACCCGAGAGATCTGCAAGGCAAAAGACTGAGATGGACTAGCTGTTCAACTAGAAGAGCAAAGACAATGTTGTTGTGGACAACCTACCCTTCCAGAGAAGGGTGCCTCATTCCTGGGGGTCACCAGAGAGAGAGAGAGAGATGCCATTTCATAAGAGTCCAGTTAAGCAAAACCATTGTTTCCTCCTTTAGGGGTACTAGCTGGAAGAAGGGAATGCGAATGGGTTGATTACCAATCCTGCTGGAATTAGATTGTGGGAACCAGGCTGAACTATGACTGACAGTAGATGACCGCCACTGCCATGGGATCCACAGAGTGCACAAAGGTACCTTTCATTGGGCTGCTATACTTAATCATTCTATGGTGACATTTTGCTTTGAGAATTTAAAGCTTCAAGTTTTCTTCTTGCACAATATTTTAAAGAAGAGTTTAGAGTTTTCCAGACCTCTTGAAGGCTCTCCTTGGACCACTGTTCTCTCTCTCAGGCTACCCCTCACACCAGATGAAGAACTCCTACTTTAACCCAGCTTGCCCCGTGTAACCAGCAAGATGTAACTGCAGGTTTCTGGCCTTCTCTGCATTTTTCACAGGCTCCTGTGAACCAGTGGTCCTGGAAACCCCGTCTCATGTTCCTGCTTTCCAACCCAGGCCCCTTCTTCCTGGTGTCTAACCTGAAATCTTATTTCTTCACATTTATGTTGTCTCCCCTTTAGATTTGATCTTCTGCTTTGTTCTCTGCTTGACTGTAATTCTTACAGTAATCCCTGGAGGGATTACTCTAGTTATCCCTCCATAATGTCCAATCTAGATTCTGGGAAATCCTTACTTCCCATCCAGCATCCAGGCATCCTTGTCCAGAGAACACTTTTTTGAAAACTTTTTCTTAATTTTGCTTAGTTGAAAGATTGGATCCACATTAACATTTTTTAAAATGCCTGTGGGAGAAGTAATGATTAACCTATTGTCTTTCATTTGGATTTCCGTGTTAATAAGTTTTAGATCTTTGCTTCAGAGAAGATTTTGTTGTGGAGAGTTTGAGAATTAAATTGAATGAAAAGAAGAAACTCTGCTACCAAAGGAAAGGGGGCTTCGAAAGCTGGAGTGTAAAACTATTATTTTTTTCCTATCCCTCGTTCTGCTTCGGTCCCACACTAAGCTGAAGTATTGAAAACTTAGTACAGAAAAAGTTTTTCTTACAGAAAACATTTGAGTTCTTGCTGAGAATGCCTTGAGATGGCGTGGCATGCTGCCAGGCCTTTGGCATTGACGGTCACTAACTAAAAACTGTGTGTTCATAGCGTTGATGTGTGTCTGATGAGGGAGAGACGAGCCCGCTAGGTTCAACCCCTGAGCCTGGCCTCTCTTAAGACCGTATAAGGAACATAGCACACTCCCAAAGGCTACAGCTCTCAGTGATTCAATAATTGACTTAGGACAGCATGCCAGTCTAACCAGACAGCCTGACTTTTTCTTCCCCAAAAGAAACTTGTATTTATAAAATGTATTCACATCTCATCATTTAGGGATTTATGCCTGCAAGCCCACGATCATTAAAGAGTTACATGCATATATTCTTCTTTCCATTGCAGGGATTACAAACCCCTAACGATAGTAAATTATTCTCTTCTGCACTGTACACTACGATTACCCTGTGGAATTTTTTAGACTGTTTTGTGAGGCACTACAGCACTAATGAAGTGTTATTTATACTACACATTGATTTTCTGTTTTGTTTTTCTTGAAGTTTCTCCTTGTTCCATCTTTTTTGATTTATCATGCATTCAGCAGACTTAAGTATGAAAGCCATTTTTCTGTCACTCTTCAAACTTTAAATGAACAAGACTTTTTATGAAGTGTAATTTTCAATAACAATGAAATATTAGAAATCCCTCTTGGAGTTCCTTGTTCCATTCCTCCGTCTCTCTCTCTCTCTCTCTCTCTCTCTCTCTCTCTCTCTCTCTCTCTCTCTCTGTGTGTGTGTGTGTGTGTGTGTGTGTGTGTGTGTGTGTTCTGTTCTGGTTTCCCACCAGTGCTGCCTGTGGTTGCCTTAGCCTCTGATATATGGAAGCAAGCATCCAGTGGAAGGTCACAGAGGTTTCCTCTTACTCAGTTAGGGAATACCAAGAGGGAAAAATACAGACAAATGCACAACAGGCTGTGTATACAACTAATGAATGAATGACTTAGCTTAATTCGGGGTGTTGAGAAGGTTGGAGGTGCAAAGAAGCATTAGACAAGTTTTCCAAAAAATGAGAGTTTTCCTTTGACATTAGTCTGTTTTATACTTGCAAGACTTAAAAGAGCTTCTCAAAAATGGGTACAATAAAAGTACCATGTGAAGAGCACATTGTGAAGTATGTAAATGGAGCTAACATTAATTCATGGAAGTGCTCAATACATTTTTCCTCTCTCTTCTTCCTTCTTGTCTGTACTCCTCTCTTCTCCTAATCTCCATTTCCACCAGCCATATTAAAACTAAATTAATTCCTAGAACAAGAAGTGGGTTGCAGTACTTATGGAAGACATTTTTTTTTTTTTGCCTTACCAACAGCCATCACCACCTCTCTCCCAGTGTACCTTCTTTTTTGCTGGCTAAGGGAAATTGATGTCTTTAACAATCTCAGAGAGTGAATCATGATTGGTGTAAGTCAATCATATTAAGTCCATAATCTTTGAAGATGACTGGATTTAGCCATAGATGTGTGGCTTAATACTAGCCAATGGCACATGCAAATAAACCTACTTGGAGGGAAAGATTTTCTCAGAAATTAAAAAAAAAAAAGAGGTTTATGAAGAACACTCTCCCTCCTCTTAAACAAACGTGGTCATGGCTTCCTGAAACCACTAGCGCTATGCTCTTGAACATGAGACATCACCAACACCATGGCAGAGTAGAAAGGTGGAAATCCATAGTTCTTGATGACACCACTGTGCTGCTAAACAGTCCTCCTTCCAGATTTCCTGCCACGTTGAACAACATTTGCTTTAGAATTTAAGGGATTTTTTTTTTTTTTGTCAGTATGGTGTTATCTGCAAGATATCAGCTAACTGCCAAAGGGTTACATAGAGCCAAGTTGAAGTCCCAGCTTTGTTTGTATGTGAGGTTGGGCAGGTTATCTAGACCCACATGCTTCCGTTTCCTCATCCACACAATGAAGACAGTAATTTTACCCACTCCTTAGATTACTGTGAGGATTCAATTAAATCCTCAGTAAATGGTAGTTAAAAATATTTTACTATTATTTTTTGAGACAAGATCTGTCTCTTGTTGCCCAGGCTGGAGTGTGGTAGTACAAATATGGCTCACTGCAGCCTTGATCTCCTGGACTCCAGCAATCTTCCTGCTTCAGCCTCCTGAATAGCTGAGATGACAGTTACACACTTTCATGCCCGGCTAATTTTTTAAAATTTCTTTGGTGAGATGAGGTCTCATCATGTTGCCCAGGCTGGTCTTAAACTTCTGGGCACAAGCAATCCTGCTGTCTCAGTCTCCCAAAGTGCTGGGATTAAAAGTATGAGCCACTGTACCCGACCTAAAATTATTTTAAAACTTTCCCAATTCTCATGTAGAAAACTCTAATTCTACCTTAGTGTAATTACAGACACAGCTCACTAAGGATTATTTGGATGAAAATCTTATTGATCTTTATTAAATTTTGCTACTCTGGTCGTGGTTGTTATCTTTTCTCTTCCTTCTTTGTGTTGAAGCTATGAGTCCCAGTAGAAGATGGTCACCCCATTATATACATTCACACATCAAAGGAAATATGAAAGGTCTTGATGCTCACGTGACTCAGTCAGGAATTTGTGGTTTTGCTTGAAAATGTGAAGACTATGTGAAGACTGAACAGACTTTTAAATTTTTTTTGGTGTGTGGGAGAAATTGGAACTTCTAATTTCCTTTTAGAATAATGCTTTCTGGCACCGTGCCCTAAAGTCTCTCCTTTGCCCCCCTCTAGCTTTTCCTATAACCAGTCCTGATGTTTCTATTATGATTGCTAAATCAGAATCTCCAATGTTATTAGATATTAATATTCTGTTTTTCTCTTATTCCCAAGTATTATATAAAACTGTTCTGGTTTTCGTAACCTGTCTTAGGATCCTTTCCTAGATTTTTAATATGTGTTTGTTTCCCTGTCTTAGTCACTTTGATGACACTTGAACTTCTCTTTAATGTTTTCATGGTAACTAGAATACTAGCCTGCTCCTCGTGTTTCTGCTTGTTCTGTATCATCTCAATTTCCCATAAATCTACATAGATATATCTAATACTTGCAACCTGTATCTTTCGTTTCTGCTCTTAAGCTGGCTCAGAATTTGGGCACAGCCAGGCAGAACAGATAAAGTCAGCCTCCCTATTTTCTAGGTTTAAAAAGTACTATATTTATTGCTTTGGATCTCAAGGAAAGTTAGCAGAGTTTAAAAATGAAAGAAAACAAAAGCCTTAAAGGGCCAGGTGCAAGTGGCTCACGCCTGTAATCTAAGCACTTTGGGAGGCTGAGGCAAGAGGATCACTTGAGCCTGGGAGTTCAAGACCAGCCTGGGCAACCTAGTGAGACCCCGTCTTTACTAACAATTTTTTAAAAAAATAGCTTGGCATGGTGGTGTGTGCCTGTGGTCCCAGCTACTCAGGAGGCTGCGTGGGAAGATGGCTTGAGCCTGTGAAGTCAAGACTGCAGTGAGCCAGTTGCACCCCTGCACTCCAGCCTGGTTACAGAGTGAGACCTTGTCTTAAACAAAACAAAACAGAAACCCTTAAAGAATAATCATCAGTGCATATTTGTCAACTTTCTCTTGGCAGCCTAGCTGCAGAACCTTCTTCCTTTGATGGAGAATCTGGCACTATAGGCTTGTGGTGGAAGGGCCCCCAGAGGTCAGCTATCTGGTGTCTCTTGTACCTAGCCTCTAAAGGAACAGCATGCCTGCAACATAAAATTACAGCAGCACCACAAAGAAGCAGGGACTGCTTAGCATCTGCTTTAATGACTGTGATGGCAGAATTCAATGTCCCAGACCCTAACAGGGACTGTGGTGGCTTACTAACCTGGCTGAGCTACTGAAGACTCAGCTTAACTTCTCTGACCTTGCCCTCTAGCCACGACATCAATCTTAGAGCTGCCAGGTGCCCCATCCAATCACTTCATTTTGGCTTAAGTTAGGCAAACTCCGATTCTGTTACTTAAGATCAAAAAACAAAACAAAACACCTGAGTAACACAATTTACTTCTCTTGAAGTAAATAGTATGACATAATGAAACAGGAGAAGTAAACTTAGCACTCTTAAGAGAGTAAACTGTGTTACTTTCTTAACTTCTCTTTTGACAGTGAGAACAACATGAGATTAAATTCGCTTATTTAGTTACTTGCAAACTTAGGCAATAAGTTAACATCTCTGAGTCTCAGTCTGCACATCTAAAAATAAGGGAAAAATAATATCAAACTCACAGTGTTATTGAAGGAATTAAATGAGATTTTATGTCTAAGCCCGTAGTTGTTTTTAAATTAAAACTTGACTCTGCTTTCCAAACATTTACAATTTAATTGGGAAACTGTGGTGTGTACACTTATTAGTAATAGGTAACATTTATAATGATGCTTAATAATATCTCATGCGGAGGATCCAAGATGACCATTTAGGAACAGCTCAGGATTGCAGCTCCCAGTGAAAGCGCAGAGGCAAGCAGAGGCAAGCAGGGCCCGGAGTGGACCTCAGCAGACCTACAGCAGAGATGCCAGACTGTCAGAAGGAAAACCAAGAAACAGAAATAACCTCATCATCAACAAACAGAACGTCAGTCTGAAAGATTTGAGACCCAATCTGAAAGCCAGCAACTACAAAGTCGACAGGTGGATAAATCCTTAAAGATGGGAAGAAACCAGCGCAAAAAGGATGAAAACACCCGAAACCAGAACACCTCTCCTCCTGCAAGGGATCACAACTCCTCACCAGCAAGGGAGCAAGGTTGGATGGAGAACGAGTGCGATGAAATGACAGAATCAGACTTCAGAAGGTGGGTAGTAAGAAACTTCTGTGAACTTAAAGAACATGTTCTAAC